>NC_133023.1:86474422-86777452 GCF_048564905.1 Vicugna pacos
AATCAAATAAGGTTGATTTCTTCTTAAAACAAGTTTTTAAGAAGTGTTTCTTTTAAACTCAAGTTAGTGGAAATGTACTATTTTTTAATGTATGAGTTTTTGTACTCAGTATGCTGAAAATTACATTTTAAAAACTGCTATTGCTTACTTCTTTTTAGGAGTAGTGAAGAAGTTCTTACTGCAGAAGATTGTGAAAATGTCTATCATCTGGTTTATTCAGCTCATCGACCAGTAGCAGTAGCAGCTGGAGAATTTCTCTACAAAAAGTAAATCTATATTTCTGTTGTACATTTTCTAAAGTATACTTTAATGATAGTAATTTGTGTTATAATTTATATTAAAACTATATAAATATAACTTAATTGAAAATTATTCAGTACAGGTCATAAGCCTATTTTTGCTTTGCAAAAAAAAAGTATTTTGAAAATACTAAAAGGTTTTATTTCAAGTACTTGATAACAGTTTGGTATAAGAACTGCAAGAACCCTTTAATCTCTTTTACTTTTATGTTGCTGTGTAACAAACACCTCAGATTAGGTAGTATAGATAGCAATGTGAATATCTGATCACTGAAAATATTCAGCAGATGTTATGCGAGGATTTTAAAGAGAACAATTTGAACACATGGACTAAACTGTATTTTTGAAAAATTTTATAAAATGACCATTTGGGTGAAGCATTTATTAGAGTAAATGATATGAAACATTTACACTACTGTTCTATTCATTGTGACATGGCGATAACTTTGTTGCTGTTTATAAGGGAAAAATGACCATGTTATCCATAGAAAGAGACCACTAAGTTCAGACTTCGGAATAATTGGTGCAAGAAGGATAGAAGGAAAACATTTTATTTTTAAAGAGAAGAATATTTACCATGGATTTATTTGCATAAGTGGTATAGGTTAGTCATTGTGATACTTTTATGAAAAGAAATGGTTGCGTAAAATGCAGTAAGATTTTGAAAAAGAAATAATTTAGAATGCAGTGCCATTAACTTGAGAAGTTAATTTAAGAGGATTTAGGAGTACCATCAAATGTGAAATGAAAAAGGTTTATAGCAGTTATTTACTTGGGTATAATGTTGGACAATATTGTACCTACCCAGCTCCCATTTACTCCTCCCATTACTCCTTTGTTAAGTATGGAATCCAGTTTTTTAAATAAGGAATTTTGTTTTGCTTTGTTTTAAAAGTAAATATTTTGCATTGATCATAGGCTCTTCAGTCGTCGAGACCCAGAGGAGGATGGAATGATGAAAAGAAGGGGACGACAAGGCCCAAATGCCAACCTTGTTAAGACATTGGTTTTTTTCTTTCTGGAAAGTGAGGTTAGTTGATGTTGTTCATTTTATACTTAAGTTCAAAACAATTTGGAGATGCGGTTAAATGATGTGAATTTTAAAATCTTCTGAACATCACAGCAAGTGTTGGATAGAATAGAGTTCTACCAATACCACACCAAAAAAAATTTTTTTTTCTACTTTAGTAAGATACGAATAGTATGATTTATATGTAGTGCTAAGAGTATGAATTTTGGAGTCAGAAAAACCTGATTACCAATTGGGCTCCTCTACTTCTTATTTGTATAATCTTGATTCAGTTACTTAATCTTTTCTTGTAAAAATATGGTTAATAATTTCTTAGGAAACACTGAGATAATCCATAAACTATTAACACAGACCTAGCATTTTGTTAGTTCTCAATATTTGGTACCTGTGATTATTACTGTTATTGTAGATACAGATTTACATTTAACATCAGCTTTTTTTACATTTCCCTCAGGTTGACAACCTACTTACCTGTTAACCAGGATTTGAGAGGGCCTACCATATATTTTTGGTGTTTGTGTATTATTTAATCAGTGTTAGGGCCTTTTAATTAAATTTTCTAATTGTTTCCCTATATAGAAATACAATTTGGTTTTGCATATTGACCTCCTACTTGAAATTTTGGTGAATTCAGTTATTTTAATAAGTTTTAAATAATATTGTTAGGATTTTCTGTGGTATACAATCAAGTCATTTGCAAATAATGATAATTTTATTTCTTCCTTTCTTACATTTATGCCATTTTTTTCCCAGCCTTATTGTACTGGCTAGGACATCCAGTATAATGGTGAGAGTGGATATCTTTGGACTGTTTCTGCTCTTAGGGGAAAGCATCCAATATTTCAACATTAATTATGTTGTTAGTTATAGGTGTTGTGTATCCGCTTATCGTATTGAGGTTCTTTCCTTCCACCGTTTCTTTTTCTGAGAAGTTTTATCATGAATGGATGTTAAATTCTGTCCAATGCTTTTTCTTCTTCCCTTGAGATGATTATTTTATCTTTCATTATGCTACTGTGATGAATTATGTTGATTAATTTTTCAAATGTTGAACCAACCTTGCATTCCTAGAATAACCCCTGCTTAGTCGTGATCTGTTATCCTTTTTGTCTATTGCTGGTTTCAGTTTGCTTATTTTTTGAGAATACTTCCTCTATGTTTATGCAGGGTGTTGGTATGTATGTGTGTATGTATATATTTATTTAATTGCAATGTCTTTCACAGGTTTTGGTATTATGGTAATGTTTCTCCACTAAAGTGAGTTGGGAAGCTCTAGGGCCTTTTTAAGCTTCACAGAATGAAGAGAAATGATTTGCCTATATGTTGAATTGATAAGTAAACATGTATTTTATGTTTTAAGTAACCATATCACTCCCAATTATAATAAATTCATAGTATATTTTATAATCAAGAATAGTTAATTCATGTAATACAGTCAGCCCTCCATATCCATGGGTTTTGCATCTGGGGAGTCAACCAATCGTGGATTGGAAATTTTTTTTTAAAAAAAGTCATCAAGCAAAACTCGAATTTGCTGTGTACTGGTAACTATTTATATAGCATTTACATTGTATTAGGTATTTTAAGTAATCTAGAGATAATTTAAAATACGTGAAAAGATGTGCATAGGTTATATGCAAATACTACACCATTTTATATAAGGAACTTGAGCATCTTTGGAAAATCTAAAGGGGGTCCTAGAACCAATCCCCCTTCCCTATACAAAGGGATGATTATATTGAGTCTAAATAGGTACTAAATATGCATGCATATAATCTTTTCAAAAAACAATTTTCATGTTTATGATTTAATGATTATTTTGAGAAAGGTTACTACCTAATAAGGTTTACTTATACACAACAAGCTAAGGGAGTTTTTCTCTGTCCTTTCTTCCATTTGACCTCAAAAAACAGATTGCTATTTGAGTTTGTACATGGTGCCAACAAAGCTTCCATTCTTTTAATTACGGCTAGTATGCTGTTTGTCTAAGAGCACATTGCTCTTTTTAAATTCTAGTTACATGAGCATGCAGCATACCTTGTGGATAGCATGTGGGACTGTGCTACTGAGCTGCTGAAAGACTGGGAATGTATGAATAGCTTGTTGCTGGAGGAGCCACTTAGTGGAGAGGAAGGTAAGGATGTTTAATTAACGGTATTTTTGTTGTCTTGATAATCTTGAAAATAGATTTACAATTGTTTCACAATTATTCACATGGATATTATGCTATGTAGAAAGATGTGGTTGCGGTCAATATTCTTTATTTTGTTCTATTGTATTTTATTTTTTGTGTCTGTTTATATTTTCATTTTGCAAACTGTGGAGCAATGGTGTACAGATTTGTAACATTTAGGAAGGTTTAACTTGTTCTGATCCGTTCTGTGATATAGTAATGGGGTTTTCTTTAGTACATTAGGTCAGATTCTGTCACAGGCAGAAGGAGCTGTTATGTAATAATTATAAGTGGCATATAGGGAAAAGAAATAGGTTAACCATCTCTTTCTGATTTTTTTTTTCCAGCTCTAACAGACAGGCAAGAGAGTGCTCTGATTGAAATAATGCTTTGTACCATTAGACAAGCAGCTGAATGCCATCCTCCTGTGGGGAGAGGGACAGGAAAAAGGGTATGCCAACATATTTTCAGTATTCTAAATTACACTTCTCGTTTTTCAACATCTTTTAAAAATTTCTTACTTGTAACCATTTAACCAAATTTTGAATCTTAAATTTTATTTTTCAGATGATCTTTGCTTACAAATATATGTTAGAAGTAAATTTTAAAGCATTAGCAATTTGTGAAATTGAGTTTCTTCCATAAGATACTTTGTTGGTAAACTATAGGAGATACAATGATTGACAGTCCCTGCCTTCAAGACTGAATGTGGTGCACCATTTTAGAATGGTGTGTTCGTATGTTTTAGTTTACTTATAGATTTGCTTTCTTTTTTAAAAATAAAAGTTGGAAATAAAAATAGGATAAGTATTCATTAAAATGGGGGAAGTTCCTATTTCCTGGAATTAGATTTTAAGGCATCATTGCAAAGTTCGCATATATTTTGTATTATAGGCCGACAGTTGCACAAGTATTCAAACTTTGATTGTGAAGCACAAAAATACAGTTTTATATTGTGACCTAGTACACATCTATATATATGTATTTGTGTATAACTGAAACAGAATTTTATCAACAATATGGAAACTTGTATGATGCATTCTGTTTTCTTTTGTTTTCTTTCTGTGTTTCTTTCCCTTATTTTTCTGATGGCTGGTAGTAACCTATTATTATGTTGAATTGGTAACCCATGGATCATGGCCCAGCTTATAGTAGGCTAAAATGTTATTCAGTCACATTATTACATAAGCTCCTAAGCTACATTTCCTATTCCTAACTACCTCTTCTTTCATCCAAAGGTAAAGTTGGTTAATCTAATTGGGTATTGATTTTGCCTCTAGAACTATTTGAACTATTCAAAGTGTTTTTGTTATTATTTTTTTAAGTAATGTGCAGGTTACTCTGTCACTTCTGGATTTCAAGTTTTACAGTAGAAATTTTTGTATCATTTAAAATGTCATTTTATTTTACTTGTTTTGTATAGCCTATCTTAATCTTGAGCACCTGAAGTGTTAATGGGCTTATTAATAAATACTGCTTAGAAACTTTCTTGTGTTACTTTAGGTGCTGACAGCAAAGGAGAAGAAGACCCAGTTGGATGACAGGACAAAAATCACTGAACTTTTTGCTGTGGCTCTTCCTCAGTTATTAGCTAAAGTAAGTTTGTGTCAATACCAAGAGTGTTACTAAGATATTACAAGGTTTGTTTGGAAGTGCCACACAGGATTTTATCATAATATTTACTTACCATCATTGTGATGTTTTTGACATGATTTTTTTTTGTTTGTTTCAAAGTACTCTGTAGATGCAGAAAAGGTGACTAATTTGTTGCAATTGCCGCAATACTTTGATTTGGAAATATATACCACTGGACGATTAGAAAAGGTATGGTGTGTTCTGGGTATAAAAACCTTGAAGAAGTAGAGGAGGGTAATAGCTCAGTGGTAGAATACATGCTTAGCATGCACAAGGTCATAGGTTCAATCACCAGTACCTCCACTAGAAGAAAAAAAAGGAAAAAAAAGAAACTTGAAGAAGAATTGTCAATTTAGTTCATCCCATCATATTTCTTGTTTATATTTTTTGAAATATGTTTTTATAACTTTTAATGTGAAATGAAACCTATATCTTGTATGCCTTACATATTTTAGGTAAGTTGGATTTAGAGAATGGTACTAATGAGGCTTCCCTTTGATTCAAGCCCACAGCCATTCTTTCATTCCTAGCCATTATGTCACTATATCACTGATCATTTTTGGAGATTGAGGGTGCATAACTGGATAATAACAATTGCAAAATGAAAACAGCTAATATCCATTAAGCACATTTACTATGTTCTAGGAAAATGTGTTTCTATGTATTAACGTCTCACCCAAACCCTATGAGATAGGTAATATTCTTGTTAAATCTGGGGAAATAAATATGGGTAGGTCAGTGTATTTACTGTGACAAGAAAAACTTAAAATGTATGCCCTAATGGTTGTAGAGTTACTATGTTTGAAGCTTTTCACCCTAGTTTCATAGTCATTTTTATGCCAATCATACATATCTTAGTTTTAATGAAGAAAACTTTGATTTTGCAGCATTTGGATGCCTTATTACGACAGATCCGGAATATTGTAGAGAAGCACACAGATACAGATGTTTTGGAAGCATGTTCTAAAACTTATCATGCACTCTGTAATGAAGAGTTCACAATTTTCAACAGAGTAGATATTTCAAGAAGTCAGCTGATAGATGAGTTGGCAGATAAATTTAACCGACTTCTTGAAGATTTTCTGCAAGAGGTATACATTTCAAGTATTTTGTCAACCCCCTACTCCCCCATAACCAAGTGGATAAGTTTTAGGGATAGTTCCAGCAGTATGTGAAAAGACCTTCAGACTTTTTATTCTGTGATTAATCATGATACTATTATTCTTTCATCAAAATAGAAGGTGGTAAGAATCTGTGAGAAGGTGAAAGCAAAACTAACATCTTTCTCCCCCTTTTTTACTTAAAGAAATGATCTGGGATGTTACCAAGGTTTAGTTGAACAAGAGGCTATTAGGGAACAGGATGTTAATGGAACAGAAAAGTAGAACTAGATTGTGGTCATGTAGCCTCAAAAAGTAGGGTATTTCTTAATATTTTGGAAGTTTATTTATAGTCTTTGTTATTATAAAGCCTTGTAAATTATAGCCGTTTCGTTGTTCTATTGTATTTCCAAAGAGGCTTAAATGTGGTGCTCAAATACAGTTGTATTTTTATTGTGACTTTTTTTTCTTTTATGGAAATATATACTTAATAGTTTAATTGATTTGCATAAAGTAAAAGGTCACATTCTTAAATTAATGCACTTAGCTTTTTCCATATCACTTTTGTCATTAATGCTGCAAAAATGATATGGTGTTTTATAATTTGTAAAAACAATTCTTTAACATTCTTAGTTAAAATTTTTAATGGCTCTACTTTTGGCTGCATATGATTCTCATTAGAAAAATTAAAGTCAAGCAGTGGTTTGTTAATTAAGTTTAATTACTTTATATAAAAATTGTTTTGAGAGACTTCAAGTTTGATAGAATTTTTTTTAATTTGTAAGTTTCTTGTAGTGAGACTCAAAATTTTCAAAAACTCAAAAGTTACTCTAAATTGGAAAGTTGATACCCAGAAAAGACTAGCATATCTAGGATTTTTTCCAAATTAATTGTGATTGTTTTGATATCTTTTGAGCACTGTTTCATTTACTTAGTAGATTTTGTCCTTTAGGTCTTATCTTTTATGATCTCTTGCTTGTCCTCTACTAAATTTTTCTTTATTGTTCTAATTCATTTATTACCATGAAAGAGTAGATGTCTTCATAGTTTTGTGTCAAGGTTACTTAAAGGAAAAAGGGAGAATGTTGTTCAGTTTTTCTCTCATGAGTATAATGTACCTTTGATAATAACTCTGTGTTGACTCATTACTCTAGCCATATTGCTTTAAATTTGGCCATGTCTAGGTACTGAATGACAAAGTTAATTTGTGGTTTTTAATTAGGTTATTCTTTTCAAGGTGGTATCACTAATGTGATAGCCTAAGATTTTTCACTTTGGTGGTTATTAATGTTTAATACGGTATAATATTCATAGGGTGAAGAACCTGATGAAGATGATGCATACCAGGTATTGTCAACATTGAAGAGAATCACTGCTTTTCATAAGTAAGTTGAAGTTTCTGATTTCTCAAAACTGTAGCAAAATCAGAACCAACTTGCATATTTTGGGTTATAATGTGAAATTCTTTGCTGGATTTCTTGTGCTTTTGGGAAAAACGTACTTGTAAGAGTCATGTTTTGAATGGGGAATGACAAATTATCCTAACATACTTTCAAAAAAATACACATTTTGTTGTTGTGGGTGCATGTTAAAAAGTTTACTATATTCAGTATTCTGTTAACACTCAAGTACAAAACAAATAAGATTAAGCTTAACTTTTTAATACAACTTTATTGTTTTTTTACAGTGCCCATGATCTTTCAAAGTGGGATTTGTTTGCCTGTAATTATAAACTATTGAAAACCGGAATTGAAAATGGAGACATGCCTGAGCAGGTTTTTATTTATTTATAAATTTCGTATTTAACTTTGAGACTGAAGACTGTGACTTTTTAATTTTAACTGTATTCTTTTGGTTCCTTTTTACAGATTGTTATTCACGCACTGCAATGTACTCACTATGTAATCCTTTGGCAGCTTGCAAAGATAACTGAAAGCAGCTCTACAAAGGTTTGTGGTGGTTCAATGGTATCTTTGTTATATTAAGTACCATTAATTGTTTTCAGCAAACCAGGACCAATTATTTCAGTAAAGTCTTGCTTATTGCTAATCTACTGTTGAGGCATGTGTAATTTTAAAAACAATTATTTGTAGTTTGATATATATTCAGTGAAAGAACATATTTATGTTTTATTTATGATTTCAAATTAAATCACACTTGAAGGAAGCATAATTTATGGATTTTCATATCATTCTCAAAAGTGCTGAGTACATACAGATTTTTGAAAATTATGACCAAGAGCCTTAGAAACATGCAGATAAGAGTACTGAGTTTCATAAACTAATGATTACAAGTCACCTGCCCCTGGATCTTATGCCTTGGTATTGTTTTGAGATCATATTATTCATATTTAGGCTCTCTCTCCTGATATTCCAAATTCATGATAAATCACTTTCTGGTTGAGTATAATGTGCCAACTACGAGTTCATAGAACTTTCAAAATTTTTATCTGTAATGGTAATCTTTGATGTATTTAGTAGTTGAATTCAATGGTATTGCCCTTTTCATTTGTAAGTTAGAAGCTTAAACATCCTACTTGCAGTAGATGTTACCTTAAATGTTGTTTAGGCACATTTTTATAAATATTAAGTAATTTTTTGGAAGTTAAAGAATTAGTTCATAATTATTTTCCTAAAAAAGTAATCCTCTGAATAATAAGTTTGTTTTATATAAAATCACAGAATAATTTTAGAATTTTTTTGAGGTTTTTAAGCACAAGATGCTACTATATCTACAAATTTCCTCCTTGAAAGGCAACCTATAGTACTGTTGTTAAAATAGTGTACATTTTGTCAAATACCCAAAAAGTTTATTTAACTCATTATTAAGCTTGTGGTAGGAATAATGACCATATTAGCAAAATATGATTGCTCACCTAAATCGGAAGCATTGAGTTAACATGGGAAAATACTTTTAGTAGAGGGAAAAAGGTAAAAATAAAGGTTATTGAATACAAAATCATTTATGCTGAAGCTTGTTTGAGTTTTCTTCACCAAATCAATCTCCACGTTAAACCTGTTTTTATTTAACTTGTCTATTACATATATCAAACGTGTACTGATATTCTATCGCTTCACATCCAGTATCAAGAGGTGGGCCAAAAGTAATGCATTAAACGTATTAGTGTGGATGATCTTTATATAGAATAGTTTCCTATTTTAAGTTAACTGGTAAATATTTAGGGAAAAAATGCAAGAAAAAGAATCTTTTTAGTGTAGGTTTGTAAGACTTTTTTTCCCTTAAGTGGAGTAATACCAAAAAACTAATTTTTTTGATACCTTTATTTTTAAAAAGCACAACCAATCTCCTACAATTGAAATGGAAATGCTCTCCCTTTTTTTATTAATTAATTTATTCCATTCATCAGTTAGCCATCCTTCAAATTACAAAGTGAGGATGGAGCATACGTTTTTACTTTTTAAGCATTCTGAGGTAGTGGATTTAGATGGATAGCCATATATAATCATACAAGTTTTCTCATTCTAAAGGACTCAAATCATTCAGGATATTATCCATTAATATACCTTGTAATTTTAAGGCTGTAATTTGTTGAGATTTTAAGGAAAAATGGTTTTTGTTTTCTGATAAATAATAAAGAATTTAAATCTAATACATAAGCAGTTTTAATATAAATATATGATGCTGTTTTATTTAGTTTAAAACATCTTAAATACTGAATGAGTTTTTAATACAGTATTTTAAAATGTTCATGTTAAATTTTTTTAAGGAGGACTTGCTGCGTTTAAAGAAACAGATGAGGGTATTCTGTCAGATATGTCAGCATTACCTGACCAACGTGAATACTACTGTTAAGGAACAGGTTAGTAATTACTATAGACAGCAATTTTTGTAAGATACTCTGAACAAATACCTGAACTAACCTAGAAAATTTAAGTAATACTGAAATTGGGCAAAGTAGAAATATCTTGTATCTATCCATGTAGACCCTGCTCAAAAACCAGATTAACATTAATTCCATACAGAGCATTACAAATTACCCTCATAGCACAGTTACTCTGTGTTATTGTTTCTTCATGCCACTTGGTAAATAGACCCAAATATACAAAGTAGGTGTATGCAGTTACATAAGTTATTCCTGGAAGCAACAAGTATAACAAGTATGCCTCAGGGAGGAAAGGTCCATCCGATTTTGTCATCTCTGAGAGTATCATCAGATGTTGAATTCCTGCCCATCCTGATTGTGTAAGTTAAAATTTTTTCTTACGTGGTCTTTGTCTGAAATAAAAATTTTAATCATTTCCCTGTCTTCAAAGTGTTACCTTCCCACCCCATATGCCCTCTTGACTCCATTACTGCCAGCTTCTCATTCTGGAAATACCGTGTTATCTGGTGCAATAGGTAGTTTTCTCATCTGTAAAATGAATTCTGATCCTGGGACCAAGAGCCTATTTAGTTCTAATTCCCTAATAGAGGATTAAGCTTTTTTGGATGCATACTTTTTGAATGCTTCTGTGGGGAAGATGTTTTTATAATCATTTTGTAAGAAATATTAATAATGATACAGTCAGAATGCTTGTGGTGATTTCAAGGGGTTTTGAACATTTTATCCTGCTTAACCTTTGTATATTGGGGTAGAGCCCCAGTAGTTCTCATAAGTGCTCTTTTTAGCAGCTTGTGTTCTGTTGGGTACTGTTTAATTTAGAGTGTATTAACTTCTTAAAGCTACCAAGAAAACATTCAACCCTTTTATTTGTCACTTGTCTTTATTTCATTTTAAAATATCCAAACTAATTTTAATGAAATACACTTGGATTTTCATTGTTAAAATTTTTTTACATTTAATACCTCACTGTTAGTATCATTTTTCTTATTATTTCCAACTCCCTTTTGTCCCTCCCATACTATATGCTTGGGCACAAATAAATTAGAAGATACTAAATGGCCAAGATCCAGTTACTGAATTGTGTGTTTTTCTTTCAAAACAATAAAGTATATTGCCATAATTACTGCATTACTGAATTCTCTCCAGTTTTGAGTATGTAGTTTTGAACTGTAACAGTAAAGGACTTGGAACTTGAATTTTCTTCTCTACAATTCAGGTTAAAGGAACAAAATTTCTGAAGGTAGTAAAATGAGTTGAGAGTCAAAGTCTTATAATAGGATTTTAACGAAGAATATACTGATCCAAACTTAATACATGAAGTATTACTTGATATATTTTCATAGGCGACCAAGATATTCAGCTTAGTATTCCTTATTTCTTACAGTGTTAACATATAATTCCTTACGGGTTAGTGTGTGTAATCTCCTTTATATGTAATCTGTTGTTTAGGCCTTGGAGATTAATTATTTGGTCATTAAATAGCTTGTGTATTAGTGTTCCTAACAGCTTCCAGGAATATGCCCTGGTCAGCTGACAAGACCTGCCAGTTAACCTAATTAGTAAATGTCACCATGTTTATATCTTTACTGTGTATGTCGCAAAAGCTTTTGAAAACTCAAATATCCTGATAGGTATAAATTACTACTATAGTAGTGAAATGAGAAGAAGAGACCAAAAGAAAAGGTAAAAAGTATAAAGAGAGAAAATAAATGTGGTTAGTTCCAAAAAAGCAAAACTATTATTAAGATCTGCTTTGTGGTCTATAGTATAATCTGTCCTTCTAATTGTAGTCTTCCATTATGTAATTATTCTGTTAGCTTTGTGACCCCTGAATTTTATTTTCATTACGTCTTCCCACAGATAATTAAATTTTTCCAGTTATCTTCTGACATTTTTACCAGTGTTTGACTCTATTTAAAACTCCTGGCAGAGTCTTTATAAAGCTCCTGGAGGTATATAACTTGTAGCCTTATGTGTATTATACTATCAGATTTGTCTGATGATTAGTAAGCAGGCCCATAGTTGATTATGCTTTTTCTATTTAATCAACACTCATGGACAATGGGAGTGCTTAAAAAGTACCATGGACTTTGTGATCTCTCTTCTAAGAGATCTTCAGGGATCTGTCTTCTAAGAGATCTTCGAGGAGATAATTTATCTTCTTGGTATAAATTTTTGTCTTCCAAGTTTATATATTACTTTATATTTGAGAATGTATACCATGAGACATTGTGGTATAGTGTAAAGTATGAGATTTGGAGCCAGAAAACCTGAGATTGAGTCCTGCCTGCATGTTTTTTTTCCTTTTTTTCAAGTGTGCATGTTCTAATGATATATTGCACAAACCACTTACAAGTTGTTGACAATAAAAAAGAATATTTGTGAAACTACTTTGCAGTTTGTAAATCACAGTGCAAATATCAGGAGTTATTGTTGCAGAAATTACACTCCTTACCTTTAAAATCTTAGGAAAATACTAGAGATTGGTTTTTCTAAAGAGTTTAAAATATAGAATGTTGGATTGTATTCCACATTAAATATGTAAGTTACTTGTGGCAGTTGGTGAGAAACGGGTTTATGGTATGCTTTCCTTTTTTTTTTAATAGGCCTTCACAATTCTATGTGATATTTTGATGATCTTCAGCCATCAGATTATGTCAGGAGGACGTGACATGTTAGAGCCATTAGTTTACACCCCTGATTCTTCATTGCAGTCTGAGTTGCTCAGCTTTATTCTGGATCATGTCTTCATCGAACAGGATGATGACAATAACAGTGCAGGTAATTTTATTGCCATCTTTTTGTTAAATCTATGTGTCTACCATAAATCAAATTTAAGTAATGTGTGAAGTGTTACACTACTATTTGATACTTTATTCTTAAAACATGAAACATGGGTACATTTCCCAATGCAATTTGTGTTCAGTTCTTGTAACATTGTAAAGACAATGTGATACCACAGACCATAGGCTTTGGAATCAGATCTTTGTTTCTCACTAGCTGTGAGCTGGTTTTTCTAATTTGTAGCTGCCTTACAGATTTTGGTACTGTATGAGTAAATTAAATTGAGTAAAGTGACTAGTACAGTGCCTGGGCATGTAGAAGGTAGGTACTCAATACAGTTTGCTTCCCTTTCCCCTTAATCATTGCTGATATCAGCATTCAAGTAATTAGAACAGAATAAAGTGTTTCTTTAAATGATGTATTTGTTGTATACTTTTATAACATAGGTTTTCTGTAAAAGTCTTGGGCAGTACAGAATGTTCACAGGTAAATAACCAAACCAACCTTGCCTAGTTGTAAGTTACTCTTCACACCCTAATTGCATACACAGATGCCTTACTTGAACAAGAAATCATGGAAAAACAGGTAGTATTTGTTGACTTCTTTCTGGGTTTGTTTTAAATTTGAAGTTAAATTTGATATATAACATCAATATATGTATGTCCATACATAAACTGACACATCACTCCAAAATAGGACAAAATAGACTCAAAATAGAGTCTTAACTGTAATTCTAGAATTGCCTTGTTAGCTTATCTTTATCAATAAAGAGCTTTATTCTCAAGTATTAAACACTTAACCAGAACAGGATTGAAAAATCTAAAGTAGCCAAAACAGTTGTCAAAATCCATATGCTTTAAGTTTATGTACTTAGAAATTGCATTCACTTTCAGCTATTGCTTTAGTTACACTTCATTTTTAACATTCATTTGACATTTATTAGTTAGCAGGCAGTATACTAGATGCTATGAATATAAACAAATGAGACATAGCTTTTCCTTTAAGAATTCAATTCAGGTGGAAAAGACTTATCTAAAAACAAGTAATTATAATGCAATTTGATAAGTAATAGAGTTATGTACAGGGTGTTGTGGGAATGTAGAGGAAGTTCTAACTAGTCTGTAGGAGTTGAAACACCATTGAAATAAGCTAACATCTGAACTGGATCCTAAAAGATGAGTAGGAGTTTTTAAACCTTCTATAGGAAAGCATAGTTATATACCAAAAACTGATAAATCAGTTTTGGTCCATGACCCTTTTGTTAGTTGGGGACTAACTTGACTTCATTTAGACCATAGAAAGTAGAAATGAGAATAATCTTGCTAATACTCCTGAATTTTATGGGAGCTTCTTGGAATTAACCTCAATCTTATCTCCTTGGACTTTGTTTTTTTTCTATTTACACTTTTAAAATGAAATGTATTCCAGTTCTATGAAAAAGTATAAAATACAACACATTTGTACATACCTACTACTAGCATTTGTCAAATTTTGCTCTGTTTGTTTCAGATTTGTTTTTTAAAGGAATAAAGCATAGATACAAAAGAAGCCCTTGTTTGTATCCCTCCCCAGTCCCATTATTCTTTTTCCCTAGACATAACTGCTATCCTGAATTTGGTGTTTATCATGCCTTTGCATTTTCATTTTATTTTACTAGTAGTTTATGTATCCTTTAACAATATAAAGGTTTTCTGTTGCTAGCTTCGACATAAATGGTATGCTGAACATTTTATTTTGCATCTTGCTTTTTTGAGTTAACATCTGAAAAATTTGTCACTGTTGACATGTAATTATAACTTATTCATCTTGACTGCTGAGTATTATGTGATGTGAATTAACCATATGTCATTCATTTTCATATTGATGAACATTTAGGTTTTTTCCATTTTTTCTATTATAAATAATGTTACAAAAATGTTCTTCTTGAGCACATGTGCAAATGCTTTTCTAGTGTACAGGCATACCTCATTTTTATTGCACTTCGCAGATACTGTATTTTTGCAAATTGAAGGTTTGTGACAACTCTGCATCAGGAAAGTTTGTTGGCGCCATTTTTCCAATGGCATTTGTTCACTTCATGTTTCTGAGTCAATTTTGGTAATTCTTACATTTCAAACTTTTTCATTACTTTTTCCTTTGTCATGGTAATCTGTCTGTGATTAGTGATCTTTGATATTACTACTACTACAGCTCACATGAAAGCTTAGATTATGGTTAGCGTTTTTTAGCAATAAAGTGTTTAATTAAGATATGTACATTTTTTAGACATAATGCTATTATATACTTAGTAAGACTACAATATAGTGTAAACATAACTTTTATATGAACTAGGAAACCAGAGGAGTGTGATTCATCTTACTGTGATATTCCCTTTATTGGGGTGGTCTGGAATCAAACCTGCAATATCTCTGAGGTGTGCCTGTATACCTTAAGAGTGGAATTGCCAGATTCCACTATATAAGTATGCATTTTAAACTTGACCACATGTTTCCAAGTTAGTCTCCCAAGTATTTTATTCTTTCATTTTCCCACCAGCAACATACGATAGTTTCCATTGCTTTTTGTACTCATCTAACCCTTGGTATTACAGACCCATGGCTATTTAGTTTGTTAGCCCACCCACATCAGACTAGAAGGGGAGAGTAAAATAGGGAATGCTAGAGGCACTGACAGCATGTAATGGCAGCTGACATCTATGAAAGGCCCATTGTGTTAGGTACTTCTCTAACGTTCTTTAATCCCCACAAGAGAAAAGGTGGCTAACTTTTGATAAGAAGTGAAGAAAACTAAAACTCAAGGCTTAAAAAACTTTTACTATCTGGGTAATTTAGTCTGTAGGGGGATTAAGTCTGTACACCTCTAGTTCCTGAGAGCAGTACCGCACAATGATTGGAAATAGTATCATTTGGAAATCCATTATAATCACAGAGTCATTAAGAAAAAGTTAGCTTAGTCTTTTAAAAGAATAAAGAGTATGGTTTAGGTTTCTAAGCAAAAGACTTCGGCATTCTGGAATAGGCACTTGTTTTGGTTCTGTCCTAAACAAATTCCTACTCTCAAAACTTGGTTTTAATTTATTAGCAGTTATCAAGGGTTATCAGAGATGGAGTGAAAGAAATACTTGTTATAAAAAGCTGTTATTTTATACACGATATTTTTTGATATAAGTAATTTCATTTGTAAAATTGGTCCAGAGTTCAGCTTTTTATGTAAAAGTCTTCATCACAATTTTATTTACAGTATCAAATAATTAGAAACAATCCTTTGACAATACTTGGAGGCTGTCGTCTGGATTTCCTGATTATGAATTTGGAAATAATTCTATTCCTTTGATAATTGAACATCAAGATCTTACATAATGGATCAGAACAGAAATATTTGAAATTATCTTAAAAAGACAGAATGATTTCTAGGTCAGTCTAAACTGAATATATGTAATACGTATAAAGGAAGTATGTATCAATAAAACTTGGGTTTGAGGTGAGGTGTAGGGTCATCTTTAGAACAGATAGGAGAATTTTTGAGGTGGTCTGCCCCTAGGGAAGAAAGAGCTTTAACCAACAGGCATTGAATATGCAGATCTCATCACCAAACTATCCTGTTAGGAAAGTAGATGAATGTGTTTGGCAAGCATAGCCTGACCTCACTAAACATCAATTCCTCTGACCTACTCCACTTATTCCTGTTCCATGTTCACCAAACAGCCTTCTGATTATTATTTGATTTCACAGAAAATTTGTCTATTGTAATAAATGGGCTGGTCATTCATGAAGATAGAGTAATTATAATTTTTATTTTATTTAAATGTGTTTTCCTTATTTTTAAAATTCTCCAAAATAATGGTGTTTTATAGTAAGAATTTTATATATATATGTATATGTGTATATATATGTATGTATATGTGTGTGTGTATGTATGTATATGTGTGTGTGTATGTATATGTGTATATATATATATATGTATTTATGTGTAAAATGTATATATATTACATGTATTTATGGCTGAAGTAAAATACAGATGGCTTAATGTTTGGAACTTTTTTCCCCAGATGGTCAGCAGGAGGATGAAGCCAGTAAAATTGAAGCTCTGCACAAGAGGAGAAATTTACTTGCAGCATTTTGTAAGCTAATTGTATATACTGTGGTGGAGATGAATACAGCTGCAGATATCTTCAAGCAGTATATGAAGGTAAAATTGAATAATGGATAGCAAGATATTTTTATATTACTTTTATGGTTGGTTGCCATTGAATTTTTTTATATAGTAAATTTACTTTTGTAGCATAAAAGAAATCTCTTTAAATACTTAACATTTTCAGTAACATTTTCTCATATCTCCACACCTCTTTTAATGGACATTTTGAGTTCATTTGCATTTGGAGTATTGAAAACAGCTTGTTTAAGGTTAACTGTCACTAATAAAAATTGCATTTGTGATTTAGTTTAAGATAGTAGGATGGTGTCCCTCCCCTGCTTGGCGTTGCATAAAAAAGTGTTTTAGGAGTCAGTAGATATGTTTTAGATGGTATAGTTTTGGCTTTGTTACTATGCAGCTTGTGACCTTGAGTAATTCAATACTTTTTGTATCCCATATTTCTTCGTCTGTTTCACTGGGATAGCTAAGATTCCTTAAGCTCTGAAAATCTGATTTGATTCACAATAGGTTATTCACAATTGTCATAAATACATTTGAGATTCTTTAACTTTTTAAGTAGCAGTAGAAAGGATAGTGTTAATTGTACTAACAGAATGTGACTAAATATGATAATTTTTCTGTAATCCTTTTCCAAGTAAAATCTAATTATAAATATAAGCTTTTTTTAAGCCTTTGCTTTTACAAAATAAAATATATAGTACATTTAACAAAACCTAGTTAATTCTCTTTGGAATACTTCCCTACACGGTAGAATACTAGCACCATTATAAAGTACTTTGGAATTTAAGTTATTTGGCATGATACTTGTTAGATTTTTTTTTTTAAAACTAAGATTGTTTTTGAAGTCATTTTGCAAGTTTTAAACTTTTAGACTTAGATATTCTACATTTGATTAATCATAGGGGCATGGTTATCCTGTTATCTCTGTTAGTTGTTATATATGCATTTTGAAACAAGACCTTTAATTAGAAAAATTCACATGCAGTGTATAGTGTAAATGTCACACATAGTAAGTTTCCTTTTAAATGCTGTTAACAAGCTATTCATTTCCATAAACCAAATTAATAAAGTTGGAAACTGCACATGATGTATATGCCAGTAGCAATGAAAGTAACTGTGATTAAATTCATTATCTTAAATAGTTCAAAAAAAAGCACAAAAACTTTGTTTCTGTCCTTTGTTTTATTTCTGAAAATCTGTATAACTTAAATATTGTTACATAATATACCTCCTTAAAACCAATTCTGGAGCTTAATGTGATTAGATCTTAAGTGATATTTCTGAACTTAACTGATGTTAGGAATTATGTGTTTAGAAATACACAGCAAGAAAAAATGTGACAATATATGTATGTTCATGTGTAACTGAAAAATTGTGCTTTACACTGGAATTTGACACAATATTTTAAAATGACTATAACTCAGTAAAAAAAAGTTTAAAAAAAGAAATTATAATGACATTTCAGTAACATTCTTTCATGTCTCTGAAGGCATAATTTCAGCCAAATACATTTTTGTGACATGCTAATATGACTAACCTAAAATTAGTCTTGTCCAGTAATTTTTTTTAACATTTTTTATTGATTTATAATCATTTTACAATGTTGTGTCAAATTCCAGTGCTCAGCACAATTTTTCAGTCATTCATGGACATATACACACTCATTATCACATTTTTTTCTCTGTGATTTATCATAACATTTTGTGTATATTTCCCCTTGTCCAGTAATTTTAAGAGACAAAGTTCTAATTTGCTCAAATTTCTTTTCTAGTATTATAACGACTATGGAGATATCATCAAAGAAACAATGAGTAAAACAAGGCAGATAGACAAAATTCAGTGTGCAAAGACCCTTATTCTCAGTTTGCAACAGGTAAGACAAAGTACCAGCTTAGGCTAACATAATAAACATTTAATAGTTTTCAAGGTAACAGTTGAAAACTGGGCAAAGGATGCAACAGATAGTTCATAAAAGTGGAAATATAAGATACTCAGTCTCACTAGTAGACATTGTGCAAGTGGAATCATTTTTTGCTTTGAGGCTGGCAAGATTGGCAAAACCTGTAGTTGCCTGAGGTATCAGGGAAAATCGGTACTGTCAACAATTTATGATTCAACTTTCCTGGTAGGCATTTTGGCAATGTATGTCAAAATTTATCATGTGTATGCCATTTTAGGCAGCAATTCTACTTTTAGAAATTTATCCACAGTGGTAATAGGACAAATATGCAAAAAAGGGTGAATGAGCTTATACATGGCAAAAATGTTTATAATAGCAAGAAGTTAGAAATAAATCAAATGTTCCTCAATAGTATATTAGATGAATATGTTGTGTAGTACATCTTTGCAGTGGCTATTGTGTAGCACTTAAAATTAATGTAGGTCTATATTCATTCATCTGTAAAGATCTCTACAATATATAGTTTGAAAATAAAGTAGATTATAGTATAGCAACTCTATAAAATTGTGCATATCTCTGTATCTATTTGGGAAAAAAAATCACCAGAATGTTAGCTGGGGTTAACTTGCTTTGGTAGGTTTCAGGTGAATTTTACTTTTTCCTTTGTACATTTCCACATGTATTTCAATGAGCATTTATCAATCCTATAATCAAAATACAACAGTCATTTTGATTTTGGCAGTGGCAAGGCAGGTTTAATTAGGTAAAAATAATTTGCTTAGTATACTTTTGTCACTAGAGACCAAATGCATGCAAAACACAACCCAACCCATTTCATTTTGCTAAACTTTGTTCTTAGGAATCTAGGTATGAAAGCTCAATTTCATTTGCATATTTGGATACTCTTTATTAAAATTAATAGAATTTAAAAAATTTTAAAGGCAGCATTTAAATAACTTTTGCTATAAAATAATAGCTGCTTGCTATAGAAAGTTTAGAAAATATTGTAGGAAAACTAGAAAAAAACCCAACTTTTCCCTAATTTTTTCCACTTAACAATGTTATAATTTTTAATAGTCTTCCTAATCTTTTTTATGCCTATGTGAATCTTATTTTACAAAAATAAAAAATTGTATTGTGCATTCTATTTTGCAGTCCTCAAATTTTCATTTTAATAAATCCTGAATATTTTCATGCCATTAAATACTTCCCTCTTCATTTTTAATGATTGTAATATTCCATTTTATAGGACTGTAATTTAACCATGATCTCTTCTTTGATGTTGAGGTCTTGTACAATTCTTAGCACTTGCTTATAAATAGCACTAAACCAAACATTTTTGTGCCTATGTATTGTACACAGGTATTACTATTACCATTCCTTTTGGATAAAGTCTGGTCATTACAAGTGCTTAGTCAAAGGGCATGAGAATTCTAAAGCTTTCACTATACATTGCCAGATTGCTCTACAGAAAGAAAGGTTATCTCAATTTATGTTCCCAGCAGATCAGTGCTCATTATTCGAAGCAGTAGCCATTATCTGTTAAAAATCTTGGCAATTTGATAGTTGAAAAGTTGTATTTTGTTTTGCTTACTTTATGATGAAAGTTCTTGATGGAACTTATGATGGAAGTTCTTAGAAAAATCATTTAAATGTTAATAAAAGAGCATGGTTGCCTAATATTTTACTTTCCTTTTTCTTTATATTTTTATGTGCTATTTTAATATTCAGTTAATACAGGCAGAAAACAAGTCTGTCATTACAAATTTAAAGAGTTTCTAATGTTGATACTACCTCTAGTCTGAATATATGAAGTGCTACAATTTTGGTAATTTATATCATGTTTTTAAAAATCTATGTTAGAATAAAATACAATGCTTCATTTATGGTATATCAAGTATATTTTAAATAAAAAATGTACTTTTTAAATTAGATGTTAATAATCCATAGTTATTAAAAAACTTGAACATGCTTTCTTTCTTTCCAAATAGCTTTTTAATGAAATGATACAGGAAAATGGCTATAATTTTGATAGGTCATCCTCAACATTCAGCGGCATAAAAGAACTTGCTCGACGTTTTGCATTAACTTTTGGACTCGATCAATTGAAAACAAGAGAGGCCATCGCTATGCTGCACAAGTAATTTCCAAATATTTCATTCAGCTCTCCTGTTAAGTTGTTATTAATCATTAAGGTTTTTTTTGTATCTAGCTCTTTTATTTAGAATAACCAAATTCAGTTGATGTTTTATTACTTGTTTACAAATCTGTGGCATATCTCCTTAAGTTAAGAACCAGTTGCAGTGCTATCTCCATTAACACATGAATTGGGACTAAAATACCTTTTACCGAAAGTCTTTGCTGTAATTAAAATCATACAGAATCTTTATAAATTATGTGAAGAAAAGCAACATTCATGAGGTATTAAAAAATCTCTTTTGATAGTTTTTGTCATAATCTCATTGCTAGGTAGAAAAATTTTTGAGATTTGATTCCTTTGTTTCAAGTTTTCTGCTTCTGGTTCTGTTCTCTATTTCGTAGTGACCTTTTTTCGTGTTTTGAGCCACAACCTTTATTCTGTCTGCATGTTTGCTCTGCCTTGTCAAAATTGGAAATCATCTGATTTTATTTTAGGCATGTAATTTACTGATCAATTATACTTTTAAGTGAGTGTGAGTGTATTTTAGAGCTTAAACATAACCAACAGGTGGGCATTAATACCCTTTATTTGTTTATTGTGGATAAAGAGCCTTGCCTTTGGAAAAGTCAGGAGGTTTGGATGCTGTTTCATTGAAAGCTCTCTGTTTTATTTGTGTTTTTTTTTTAATTCTTATTGCTTCCTTAGTTATAAAAGTGTTAAATGTCTCCCTACAGAAATTGTTCTGCTCTTTAAGTTAGTCCCATACTTTCCTCAACTTTAATTCACTCTCTAGTCTTTTAAATATTTTTTTTTCTGTTGCAGAGATGGCATAGAATTTGCTTTTAAAGAGCCTAATCCACAAGGAGAGAGCCATCCACCTTTAAATTTGGCATTTCTTGATATTCTCAGTGAATTTTCTTCTAAACTACTCCGACAAGACAAAAGAACAGTGTATGTATTTCCTGGAAATATTCTGTTTAATTTTGTTTTGGAATTCTTAAAGATTAATTATTATACTTGGTTTCTCTCTCAGATTAGATTAGATTTGTAGGATTGCATTAGTGCATGAAAAAACTTTATACTTCAGAAATTTTATAATTTAAGGATTTTAACTATGTTTTATGGATAATACTCCATTTTAATTCCATGAGTTCCCCTTACAGCGTAGTTGTGGCTTTAGAGGTATAACTGGAATGCTTTGTGTATTCTAATTTGTGTTCTTGGCTTAGCCTAATTAAGGAAGAAGCATTTAACAGACAATAGTATTGTGATCCATCATGAGCATCTTAGTCTGTGTCCTGAGCTGTGACTACACTGTAAATTAGAAGTCCCCCCTTTTTATTTATCTTTGTACTTTGACTGCTAGTCCTGTTCTCAGAAGACCCTGTTCTCAACAGACCATTTAAACAGGATACTTTTATGGTTTGGTCTCCTAAAATGGTGACATATTCTAAGAGAGCCCAACAAATGAAATTAAATTCTAAAAATCTTCTTTGAACCACCCCCTGCTCCCTGAATCCCTGTCTTGGAGGTACAAAAGGGCAGAAGAATGTGAGTAACTTAATAGTATAGATAATGTCTTTTGAAAGCCCACCAGTATTTTGCATTTAAAGATTATATAGATCTTACATGAAATTCTAAAGCAGACAAAACTAATAATCCATGGTGATAGAAATCACTAGTGGTTACTTCTAAGGTTGTGGAGACTAAATGGGAAAAGGGATATAGGGTATTTTCTAGGGTCATGGGAATGCCCTATATCTTGAAAGGTGTGGGTTACATGACTGCATTCATTTGCAAAACTGACCCAACTTTATTCTTAATTTCTGTGCATTTTATTATATATAAATTTATCCCTATTAAAAATTGCATTGACACTTAGAGAAGTATAAATTAAAATAATAAAAAAAAAACATTTGTCACCTAGCAGATTAGCAAAAATGAAGAAGACTGATAGTGCCAAGTTTTGCCAAGGACGTGGAGCAATAGAGACTTTTAGACATTGCTGGTAGAGTATACTGGTACAAGAACACTTTGTGGAGATATTTGGCAATGTCACAAAGTTTAAGATTCTCCCTACTTCATGGTCCAGCAATTCTATTCATAGGTAGATACCCTAGAGGAGATCCTGCACATGTATATAAGGAGAACCATAAAAATATCTGACTGTTGCATTGATTGAATAGGGAAAAGCTCAGAACTAACTAAACAGTTATCAAGTGGGAAATAGGATCAACAGATTGACATAGAATGGAATACTATACAGTGGTCAAAATGGTTACTTTTTTTTAAGTAAATAGTTCTTAATTTGATTAAAAACCTAGCTATTTTTAAAATTTCTGGTAGCCTCAGATGTCATAAATTGATTTTATTTTTATAGTTCTTTTTATAGAATTGGGATTGAAATAAGACTCACACAATCCAATTGATCTTCTTTTAAAATCTTAAGTTTTTTTCAGGTTTATTGAGGTATAATTAACAAACAAAATTATATATTTAAAATACACAGTATGATGATTTCATATACATTTTGAAAGGATTCCCATCATCAGGTTAATTATTTATCGCCTCACATATTTACCCTTTTTTGGATGAGAACACTTAAGCTGTATTCTTTAGCAAATTTTAGCAAATTTCAATTATACAGTATTGTATAATTACACAGTATCATCAACTGTAACCACTATGTTATATATTAGACCCTCAGACCTCATTGGTCTTTTTAAAAAATTTTTTCCTGACTTAACATTGAGATACAGTTGGCATATAATACTATGTAAATTTGAGGTGTACAACATATTGATTTGATACACTTAAAAATTGGAAAATGATTGCTACCATAGTGTTAGCTAATGTCACTCTTTGGAAATGGTAAGATTTTAAATTATAATGTTGAGTGCAAAAAGCAAAGTACAAAATGATGCTATGATGTCTATAGACTAGTAGGTATTAAAAGTATAAAACTAATGCATGGGGACAAAAAACAGCAAATTCAGGTTAATGGTGACCTCTGTGGCTGGGAAGAAGACAAAAGGAAATAGCATTAGGAAGGGCTACTTATCCGGAATGTTCTGTTAAGCTATGTGGTGTATACTGATGTAGTTGTAAATCTCTCTACCAGTGAGTGTATTTTGGCTTAGGCTGCACATCTTGTCACAGACGGATAGCAGTTCTCAGATTGATAGGCAACTTACAGACCACACTTTGAGGAGTACTGTATTACTGTGTATAGCTGATAGATATTGTAATTAAGAAGAAATAATGAACAACTAACACCAAACAGTATGTTTGTAACTGATACTTCTTTTCGTTTCTCTTTAATGGTGTTCAAAACTGGTAATTCTGAACTGATTGAAATTAGCCGTTATTATGATAGCAAAATTTGGATTGCACTTTATATAGTTAGTTGATGAAAATTGTGTTCATGTTTTTGAAGCATAATTTAGACAATAAAGCACTGAACTTTTAGTGTCAAAGGCCTGGAATTTGAATCATGGTTATACTACTTTCTCATTTTTATGACCATGGATATATCACTTAACTTTTTTTGTCCTTTCTCTCATCTGTCAAATGGGGCGAATGTCTCCCTCACAAGATTTTAAGAATAAAGTTAACCCAAGAGGAAAATGCCTAGCACACAGTAGTCACACAGATGTTAGTTGATTTTTTGTTGGTATATTACATATAAGCCATAGAGTCCTTGTGATACTGGGATACAGAAGTATAAATTCCATCGGGCTGAAAATTGTTTTGCAGGTAGGGACCATATCTGATATACTTTTGTATCCATCCTCATTGCCTTGGATGTAAATGCTCAACAAATACTAAGCTGAAATGCTATGAATTATTTCATTTAATGTGAGAATCTTGATAGAGGTAAAATTGCTCATCAGTGTACTGATGAGGCTGAGATTGAGTAAGTAGTGAAGTAATACGCTCGTGCTCACACAGCTGGGGGTGCTGGTAGAACGGGGACTAGAACCCAAATTGTATGATTTTTAAATCCAGTCCTCTTTCCAGAAATAGAACTCAGGTTTGTTCTTCTAACAGAGGTTCTGTAAAGTTCGGATAGAACAGATACATCTCAAGAAAAAAAAACACTAGCATCCTTCAATTGTAACTGTGTGCTTTGAGGAAATGTAGACTATCAACTGTTATTCTGTTTTATTCTAACTTACTTTTTATTTAGTTCTAATTAAATCATTGTATGTTCCATATAGCATGTGAGCCTTAAGATTATTAAGAACAAGCAAAAAGAAAAAAAGCTATGGCAGTTTAGTGTATCGAAGCTGATGGTTTCTATTCCTTTTTAAGGTATGTTTACTTGGAAAAGTTCATGACCTTTCAGATGTCACTCCGAAGAGAAGATGTGTGGCTTCCACTGATGTCATACCGAAATTCTTTGCTAGCTGGTGGTGATGACGACACCATGTCAGTCATTAGTGGAATCAGCAGTCGAGGGTCAACTGTGAGGAGTAAAAAATCAAAACCGTCTACAGGAAAACGGAAAGTAGTTGAAGGCATGCAGCTTGCACTCCGTAAGAATATGGTTCATTCTCTTTATGTTTATCCCTTATGTTTACCAACTGAATTGTCAATTAAGGGTCACCTTATTTTTAGATTTGAGATATGTATTGTTAAATAATAGCTTGCACAATGTGTCCAGTTTTGTGTAAATGTACTGTTTTAAGCATTTTACATACATAAATTCAGTTCTCACAACTCTCTAGGTACATCCTCATTTTTCAGATGAGATAACTAGTACAGGGAAGTAACTTACCTAAAGTCATACAGATAGTAAGTAGCAGAGCCAGGTAGTCTTAACTCTAGAGCAGCTGCTTTTTAGTCACTGCACTATACTGTATGCATTGGGATATGGACTCAGTATTTTAGAGCTAATCATTACCTAAGAAATCAGATCATCTAGTTTAAGTGGAACAACAGATTCAGAGAGGTTCCAACTTTTGAATTTCTATGAAGAGGTCATTAATCATAAAGAACTTGATAGAATACAAATTGCTGTCTATAATCTTTGAGATAAGAGTCATTGTGACACTTGAATCTCTTGGACTCTTAGTTCCCCAGAGTTGGTTCAGAATGGTTTGGGGACTTTTTCCCTCTCCTTAGGAAACTTTAAACAAATTAGCAAAGTTGCCAAAATTTGTTCCAGCTGTTACTCCTTAGTAATAAACTATCCCCCAAACTTAGGACATAGCAGGGACATGATGTCTGGTAGCTTCAGTTCAGAAGACTCAGAGGCTGGTGACTGGAATCATATGGAGGCATCTACACTTACATTTCATGCTATCTCATTCTGGTTGTCACCTGGGACCTCAGCTGGATTTTCTACCAGAACACTTTACATGTGACCTTTCTACCAGAACACTTTACATGTGACCTTTCCATGTGGCTGTTTGGCTTCCTCACAGCGTGTGACTAGGCTCCAAGAGCAGGTGTCTCAAGAGACAAGAAAGAACTCTGGAAGCTGTCATTTTCTTAAAGCCCAGAAACTGGATAGCATAATTTCCATCATATTCTATTGAGCAAGCTGTCACAGGACCCAGATGTAAGGGGATGGGACATAATTTCCCACTTGTTAATATGAGGAGTATCAAAGATTTGGGGGCCATATTTTTAAATTGCCACATAATTCTTCAACCATCATCAAATGTATAGTATTTAAATCTTGATTGTCCCATAGATGGATGGTTTTAGTATTTTTTGTCCAATAATATAAATGCATAAACTTACACAACTTTCTATTTAGACTTGATTGGTTATATAGCCCCAACATCCCACTCCGTGGAGGAATTTCCCTTACAGTATCACTGACTGGTTAAAATAGCTAGGGCTATTTTATAGCTTTTTGATGGTTTATAGGTAGTTAAAATAAATTTTCCTTTTTTTAAATACAAAAGTTACCAAATTAGAAGATGTGTTCGTTGCATATCACTATAAATTTTAAAAAGTTTTTCTCATCTGAACCTCTAATTCCCCTGGGCTACAGAGTTAGCTTCCTAAGTGGCCTGTTTGCTCACCAGTCTTCATATTCTCAAGTACACTTCTCCATCCACATCCTCCACTGTCACTAAAACACGTAACTCACCACATTGCTCCTGTCATCTTAGCACAGCTTATAAGATTTTCCATAAATTGACTCCTGCCTCTTTATTCAGCCTTTAGCCATTTACTCCAGGAGTACTAAACTCTTGAATCTGCACTATATGAAATTAGCATTTTTGCAGGTCAAAAATTGCCGAATATTTCAGCAAATTAGTATGGTTCTATCATTGTTGTTTCATGCCTCAGTGCTTTGGTTTATGCTCTTCCCCCTGCCTAAGACTTCACAGTCTCACACCTACTCTAGTCAGATGCGACTTCTGGGTAGGTGGCTCTGACCTCTCATGGCTCCCATTCTGCCTGGGCTTCCCTCTCTTTACCACTTAGCCCTGTGTTGTAATTGCCTGGGTTCTCTTTTTCCACAAGCAGGCTATAAGGGCAGGGCCAGGACTGCACCTGTAGGAGGTGTGTAACCTGTGTATCTCCCTGCTCCAAGCACTAGTATGTGGAAAGCAACCAGATGTTTGACCTGAACAGGTCGTATGATACTTCTTGGTTAGTCAAAATTAGTGGCTGAACTTTGTTGCTCTTAATTTTCTTTCTCAGCTGAAGAAAGCAGTAGTAGTGACAGTATGTGGCTAAGCAGAGAACAAACACTGCACACCCCAGTTATGATGCAGACACCACAACTCACCTCAACCATTATGAGAGAGCCCAAAAGATTACGACCTGAGGATAGCTTCATGGGTGTCTATCCAATGCAGACCGAACATCATCAAACTCCTCTTGATTATAAGTAAGTACATCTGATCATTTTCTGTACTATAACTTTATTAATTACATAGAAAAAAGTTAAGTTAAAAGAAGAATAAAATTCTCCTTGAAGCACGCAGGTAACATGGATGTTAGCTCAAAGACAACAAGAGGAAGCAAGGCAACAGCAGGAGAGAGCAGCAATGAGCTATGTTAAACTGCGAACTAATCTTCAGCATGCCATGTAAGTGAGAGTGCCTTATTGTCTGAGTCTAGGAAGTTCACTAATTCATTTTAACATACTTTAATGTGTGCCTTATCTAAACATTTCAGCAAACTCTCTAAAGTAACTAAGCTGAAATAATCAAGGAACCAACAATTGGTCTTTCCAACAGAAAAAAAACTTTTAAAGTTAAATATTAACGAGTTAGTTAAAGGACCAATCTTAGCTTGATCTGTTGGAAAAGTTTAAGTATGAATCCTTGTTTATTTTGGTACACAGACCTATAGCTAAAAATCCAGTTTTGTTACATCTTAATTTATTCCCTACCTTAGTTCAGGCCCTCATCTCTCACCTGAACTATTATTTTAGCTTTCTAACTTGTTTTCTTCCCTCAGATCTCCCATTTATCCTCTCACCAAACCCCTCCCCTCACTCCCTCCACCACCACTCCATTATTCACACTCTCATCAAGAATTGCTATTCTAGAATAAAAATCTCATCATGTAACTCTTTTCCTTAAAAACTTTCCATGGCTCCCCATTACCTGCAGGATACAGTTCAAACTCCTTAGCTCATGGCATGCAAGATCTTTCTAAATATGGCCCCTGCCTACATTTTAGTATCGTATCCTATTCCCTGGCAACTGGTAAAATCATCGTAAAAGAACAAGCTCAGGTGTCACCTTACATGAAGTTGCGGTGTCATCTATGCTCCCATAACACTATGTATATTTCTATTTTTTATAGCACTTATCACATTGTATTGTAATTTGTTTATGAATTTGTCCCTTTCTGTAGACTGTGAGCTCCTTAAGGGCAGGGACCTCTTTTTTTCTTTTTTAAAAATTAAGGTATAGTTGATGTGCAATATTATGTAAGTTACAGGTGTACATTATAGTGATTCACAATTTTTAAGGTTATACTCCATTTATAGTTAGTATAAAATATTGACATATTCCCTGTGTTGTACAGTATATCCTTATAGCTTATTTTATACCTAATAGTTTGTAACTCTTAATAGGGACCACTTTCATTTCCTGTTAGCGCTTGGCACATAAAAATGTGCTAAGTAAATGTTCATTGAATGAATAAATGTCCAATGTTTAAAAACTTTGTAGTTTAACTTTCAAATACTTTGTTTTTACTGGAATCTGTATGAGAGTTTTATAAATCTTTATTAGCTTCGGCTCCAAAAGAAATGGCATACAAGCAGTTTTTAGATGGTTGATACAGAGGGGGAAGATCTGATGACTCTGATTATTTAAGTTTTTGAGTTTGAAAGCTTTGTATTTGTAACATAATGTGGTATGTGTTTTAATGCTGGGAGATAGTAATTGTTACCTTTTTAAAATTTATTTTTTGTTTCATTTTGTGTTTTTAAATGATGAGAATTCACCTGTTTTTCTTAAGAAATGATCATTTATCATGTGAGTGGTAGTCTATTTGAATTCACTTTAGTTATCTAGAGTGGTCTTAAGAACCTCTATAGACAGAGTATACTTTATCACACATAGAGATTCTTGTAACCTGCTACCTTGCTGAATTCTTCAATTATTTCTAGTAGTTTTTGTGTGGAACACATAGAGATTCTGATCCCAGTATGTCTAATATGTTCATCCTCTATACTATCCCTTGGTTCTGTCCCCTTTTCTGTTTTGTATGGCCACATTCCTTTTCATATATGTTCTTACTACTTGTTGAATCCAGCATGAAATTTCTTAGCTTCCAACCAGTCACCAGTCCAAACACTTCAGAATTCTGCCATGCAGTCATTTGGTCCATGTCTCCCCTGAGAGCTTTCCACGAGTGCCCACGATCTTCCACAGCGTCTCATTACTCAGTACCATTTATCATTATTCTTTTGTTTGTAGATTAATTGATTGATTGATTAAAATTTTTTTCTTCCAGTTTTGTGGAGGTATAATTGACATACAGGACTGTATAAGTTTAAGGTGTACAGCATAATGATTTGGCTTACATAACATCATGAAATGACTATTGTAATAAATTTAGTGAACATCTATCATCTTATATAGATACAGTGTTTGTAGTTAGTTTTAATTCTTCTTAGAGAGCTTCCCAAGGTGACTAAGAAATTATCCTAGTTAAATAATTATTACCAGAAGATTCTTTTGGTTGTTGTACCACAAGTGGTCTATTGCTTGAGACTTTAAAATATTTTAACAATAATTTTTCTATAATAGTACCTGCCCTATACCTGAAAATACTTCCAAATTATCTTTTTAAAATTGCTTATATCATATATCTTTGTTATACTCCAAGTGAAGTTCAGAATGGATTTCTAGTTTTCTATGACATATGGCCACCAAAAGCACACATATTACCTTCACAGTTGCCTCTACCAAATACAATAAAATTGTCATTTACTATCCAGAACTCTTAGGAAATAGGAACCATTGTCAAAATATTTGTCTGGATAGCCTGGATTAGACATCATGTCATGCTGTCTTTATCTTTTAAGACTCGGCATAGAATTGTGTAAATTGTAAGCAAGTATTTAGTAAATAATTGATTTTGGGGTGGAATCTTTAGAATGAGAAAAGAAGGAAATGCTGGCCAGACTGGGGAACAATAAGTCACCCTCAGTTTCACTCCTTTATGCTGATCTGGGCCAACTGTGAACTTGGAAATTTGAGTTTGTTCCCTATAATTATGTGATAACAAACAGAATTTTTGGTCTTAATTTTTATTTTACTTTTTCTCTATGTATCTTAGTTTTGAGTTTCATAGGACACAGAATGCAGCTTTCAGCATAAATGTTGCTCATTTCTTCCCAAAGCAGAATTAATCTCTTCTTTCAGTATAACTTTATAGCACTTGATGCATATTTCTCTTGCAGTATTCATCACACTGTCATAATCAATTATCTCTGTTTCTCATAGTAGACTGTGAGCTCCTTGAGGGCAGGAACCATATCTTATTCATTCTTTTATTTTGCATCCATAGGACACAGTAGAAGCCTGGCACATAGTAGGCACTGTGTGAATGACTGACTGAGTGCTTAGTACAGTTTAGGTACTGAGTGAATGAGTGAGTGATGGGTAAAATTAACATTACATGTTAATGAAAATACGTATTCTGAAAATGTCATTTCTTTGGTCTCTGTTTTATATTTGTTTATTAATTTGTACCCTGCCTACTTTCAAAAAGGATTTGAGGTATCTTGTCTGTTCCCATGTGGGAAATTCTCATTGAACTTTTTATATGGGATATCAGAACTATCAAGCTAAATGTATTGAAGTAATAGAATAAACATAACTCCTTAGCATTTTTAGACAAGTGAACATTGGGGTTTTGACATCATTGATGACATGATCAGTGCCTAATCATTTTCCCTGACCTTTAATCCCATCATTTTCCATTACACTTGAATATAGAGAGCCACATAGTTGCTGCCAATATATTAATAGTCGCAGCTTTGGTTCAGGTCTTGACCTAGTTTTGTATTTCTCTAGTCGGCGTGGTACAAGCCTAATGGAAGATGATGAAGAGCCAATTGTTGAAGATGTTATGATGTCCTCAGAAGGGAGGATTGAAGATCTTAATGAGGGGATGGATTTTGACACCATGGATATAGACTTGGTAAGACACAATGATTTCTGTAAGATTTTCAATTTAGATCTTTTGAAAATTAAGTTGGATATTTATTAGAGTAGAGAAATACTTGGCATGAAAAGTAAGCTTTGCAAAATTACTTAATAAAATAGTTGCCAGGAGTTTAGATATATGAGAAGGGATTGAGGAATAGGATGAGGTTGGTGAGGGTGTTAGATCCTAGCTTAAGATGATAAACTTTCAGGTTAATTTAGGAATATTAGATTTAAAGGATATATTTTACTTAATAGTTTCCTAAGTATAATAACACCTTATAATTTTCCATTTATTTACCATTATCAAAGCAATACATTATTAACATTTACTCTGTTATTGAGACCTATTTCCATATCAGATAAGAAAGTAAAATTACTTACACTTGGAATAATATATAAGGGTATATTCTTTTAATAATTACAACATATATACAATTAGGGCTGCGTCGTATGGAAAATGCTTCTACATATTTCATTTTGCCCCACAGCTCATTCACCTTTATGAGGTAGGTTGAAAGGACTGAGGATATTGAAGCTTAGACAGCCTATCCAAGGAGACAAAACTAAAACTAGTAAGCAATGAAGCTGAGACTTATAATAAGCCAGGTCTTCTGAGTCTATTTCTCAGTAAACCTTGGTGTAATATCCTTAAAGGGAAGAAATAAGTAAATATAGCTTCTCTTCAAAATAGTGTAATTTGGTGTCTTTTAAAGGAAAGTGAGTTGAGAGAGACAGTTTTGAAGTAAACAAAAAATTGGTTTTCCAGTTTTCATCTTTAAGAATAATTTTCCATACCTTATAACAGCATATAATGAAAAAGAATATGACAAGGTATATATATATATATATATGTATAATTGAATCTCTCTGCTGTACACCAGAAATTAACACATTGTAAACTGACTATACTTAAATAAAAAAAGGAGTAATTTTCTATGAATGAATTGCTTTTGTATTTTAAAACATTCTGTAATTTGAGTATACAGTATTTAAAGTATTATACAATTGGAATTCCATAGGCCATGTGAACACTTAAGGATAATTAATTTCAATATTTTCAATTACTATATGGCTTATAGATATGGCAATTGTCAACTTCCTTCCTTTTCTTCCCCTTAGCCACCATCAAAGAACAGACGAGAGAGAACAGAACTGAAGCCTGATTTCTTTGATCCAGCTTCAATTATGGATGAATCAGTAGGTTTAATTTAAATATGCCTCAAGATCACAAAATCAAAAGTAATAGGCAATCCCAAAGTTTGAGGTTGAGGAGCTGGGACAATACATTGAGAATGGATGAAAACAACTGGACAGGAGATAAAGAGGCTGGCAGGAGGCATTTTGAGGGGATGGTTGGGGAGGACTTATGCAGTGGTGGGAACAGATTCAAAGTGCCTTTGAATGCCTGGCCAACTGGGACTCGAGTGTTATGTTAAGGAATTTGGACTTTTCCCATAGGCTTGAGTTACCTATGGAAGGATTTTGAATGAGGGAATGGCACATTCAGAAAGATTTCCTTGGACAGGATGAATGAGAGGAATAATAATCATTATAGTCGTAATCATAATATGAAGGGATGGTGAAAAATAGCACTTGAACAAAGGCTTTGGTAATAAAGAGAAGGGGATTGAGGTTATTGTTAGGTATTGTCAGTTCTATTTGTTGTATCAGTCCCTGTTGCCATATTCTTCTGAGAATGCCCTGGTTCAAATCTTGTAGTTCATCTCAAGACACCAAGCTCTTTCATGACTTTGTATAACCTTTCCTCTCTGTCAGAATTGTCCCTTTCCTTTTCCTCTTAGTGAATTCTTCCCTTAATTGTTGGTTCTGACATGACCTGTGGAGTTTTTGCTAATCTTTTTAGATAGATAACTTTATTCTCAGCTCCCATAACACTTTGTATACACTTCTGTTTTGTTAATTACAAGTTTGGTGTAGTGAAGTAGGATATTACATTTCGTTCAATAGACTGAACTCTAATGTACATACGAATCATCTGGAGATCTTATTAAAATACAGATTCTGCTTCAATAGGTCTGAAGTGTGACCTGACATTCTGCATCTCTAACAAGACCATAATTTGAGTAGCGTAGGTGACCTAGGCCTACCCATAAGTCTATAGTTTAAGTGCATATTGAAATATATGGTTTCCCTAATAATCTAGGAGTATGTATCTTCCGATTTGTTTAATAAAACATGAAGGTAGTGATTGTGATGAGGAATAAAAGACAATCTTTTCAAGCAGATATGATGAAATGCATTAACGTAACAATTTATTGTGTTGGAAGTTGGTGCCAAAATGAGTATGATGCCCTACCCTGCTCTCAAGGGGCTCGTGTTCTAGTCCCCCTGGACTATCACTTTGAAGTGAAAAGCATTTGAAAGCTCATGTGCCTGATAACTATGCTAGGCATGATTTAGTTTGATCTCAGCAACCTTGTTAAGATAGGTGGTGGGATCCCACTTTTAGATCCAAGCAAACTTAGACTGAAAAGGTGGTGGTTCGGTGACTTACTCAGAGTTATACAACTTTAGTGTCACAGTAGTAATTTGATCTGAGTTCCTTTTAATTTTAAAATCTCATGCTGCCTCTACTATGTACTTCTCAGAACTAAAATCGGACCTTATTTGGAAGAAATATCAAGAAAAGTAATAGAAATTGAAATGATTATCTGAAGTCAAAATTGATATGGGCAGTTAGAGATCTCCTTATTTTTTTCATGTATCCATCCGAAGTCAGGAAAACTATAGGCATTCATTACCTTAGTTAACTTAGTAGATTTGCAAACAGGTGCTCTTCACTTCAGTTTACCAAAATAAGTGGAACAGCAATGTGAATGTATATATATTTTTGACATTTGACATTTAGAGAAAACTATAATATGAGTGAGGCCAAAGTTAGGGACCTAATAATTATTTGTTATTTATAGAAAATGTTGGCATTCTTGTGCGTATTGAATATGTTATAACTAAGAAGATAGTAGTTTAGATGCTTGTACTAAAATTAGGGAAATGAGCACTTGTGTCAGTACCTGTAGTTTTATAGTATTACCACATGATGGCAGCAGTCACATAACTGAGTGCCCAATATCTTTAAAAGTTCAGGTATCTTTGACCATATATATATTTAAGTTAATACTAGCTTATTTTAAAACATACATTAAATTTTACCTCATTATCTCAACAATAACTTAAATGGAATAACAAATTTTTAATGTAAAAATCTGCATTTGCCTTTGTACAATAGCTTACATGTGTTTTCACTCAAGCCTGTGATAAGCGAGTGATCAAAATAATAGTAAAATTGGGACTTTAAATCTTTTATACCCAGTTCTAAGATTCTCTAATTCTAAGTGAAGTAACCCAAAGCATCCTAGTATAATAGATATTTTAGGTTATTACTAAATCCTAAATATAATCTTGGTAACATCATATCCACATGCTCCAGAAGTGGTAATATGAAAACTCTGAGCAGATAACTTTTGGTGGCATAAACACAAGATTCTAGATTTATCATTTAATTAGTTTCATATTTGGGCACAGTGTCAACAGTGGTTTATCGCATTGTGCCAATGGTTGCTTTCTGCTAATAGTGGCCAAGTAGTGCCTCAACACCAAAGCTTGCTATTGGTACTTTTAAAGTATATGCTTAGATGTTAATTAATGTTAACACCAGAAATAGGTGTAGCTTATGTTAGCACAAGAGAGTATCACTATGTCATTCTTCTGTGTTGAGATTCTCTTACTAGAATTATCTGTAGTATAAAATTGGCGAAAGAAGGGTTCAGTATAATGGAGTTAATTTAATGTTCTAGTAGAAAAATCTTGATTACAACCTAGTCTGTACAAGCACCGGAGGAAAAATCAACCTGTTCAGGCCATTTCTAGGTAGGCACTTGGTTTGGAAAGAACTTGAGTTCATCTTCATGCCACACTCTACACTAAAATTACTAATTAAGATTTTATCCTTTCATTCATCATTAAATTTTCCTTTACCCAGAGTCACAGAGTGTTATGGTTAGAACGGATCTTTAAATATCACTTATCACTCAGGCCTCTTTGGTGGAAACATTCTAACCACCCAAACTCTTGACTCTTAACAAAAAAAGAACCCTGAACCTTATTGGAGGGGTAGAGAGGGGGCAGGGGGTGAGTAGTGATGGTGGTTTTGGTGGATGACAGGTAAGAAATGGGGTACACATTAATTCTCTATAGTCCTCATTACTGGGGATTCCACTTTTCTTAATAATTACTACAAGAAGGCTGCAATCAGATAGATATTTGTTTCCTGGTCCAAAAATACACAGTTCCTTCAGATCAAAATAATCTGTGAATTCCATGACTTTTGTTAAAGTGAGATTTAATTTATAAGTAAGAGCCCTTTGTAACCTCAGTCTTAGTTCATTACCTCTGGCTTTAATACCACTTTTTTAAAATTAGCTCATTATATATAATGTATATGTAATTGTCATAGTAAGTGTTGGAATTTGAATTGAAGAGCCTATCTTTTAGTATATACAACTAAAAGTTATGTCTTATCTCTGTTTAATGAACAAGAGGGCATTGCTCCATTCACTACCTGCTTTTACTTTTATAAGTTAGTGACAATTACTAGATTTTACCTAACATTCTTTCCCCAAATGGAATGTAATGAAAAACATCAATACAAGTTTGTGTGCTCAAATTTTACCTTAATTATTAAATTTCTTAAAATTTGTACTTCTTTTCATTCACTCCATGCCAGATTTTTTATTTTCTACAAACTTATTCTTGGATGTTTTTGGTCTGCATATTCAAATACCTTTTTAAAAACTATACCCACTTCACAGTGCAAATGACCAAGTTTGCCAGACATTCTTAACAAATCTGTGCCAGAAGTATATGTCAAGAACCACATTCATTTGTTCATTCAACAAATGTTGCATGCCTATGTTCAGGGCACTAGTTAGGTATTAGGGGTGTGTATAAAACATAAATGAGACATGGTCTCTGCTTTTAGTTGTATTTGTGAGGTAAGTAGCACATTGTGATTAGGCCTGGTGTTATTTCATTATATGTTAATTGTCATTATAATTTTAGAATTATGTATCTGAAGAGGGGAATTTTTTAAAGTGGTTTTTAGCATGTTATTAAACTTACCAAGTGTTGTGTAATATATTTTACAAAGAAGTGAATGACCATTTTAACGAGATTTTTTTCCCTCTCTCTCATTAGGTTCTTGGGGTGTCAATGTTTTAATACCAGTACACGATTAAATCTGTGGTGAAGTCATTTTCTAAGTGGAAGAGGAAATTTTAAAATAAAGTGTGGTAGAAACAGTGAAATTCTGTACAGATTTTTCTCTAAGGAGAATATGACTTGCTTATGCTTACCAAGATCAAGTGCATTGAGGGGCAGTTTTGTTTGCCTGAAAAAAGTAAAGGACAAGTAAACAATTTGATGATAAGCTACAGTTTTTCTTAGAAAGTAAATATTTTATTTATGCGCTGTTAGTTGGCTTTTGAATCAATTATTTCATGCTTTTTTTAAAGAAAATATAACAATCTGAAGAGGCATTTGGTACAGACATGAATCCTCTCACATTTATTTACTGGGTGTACTAAGTAATGATGACCTCTGCTGGATTTCTGTTTACATCCAAGAAACAAAGTTAAGGATGAATTTATTCCCCTACCCTGAAATCATAGAATTGTTTTTAGCATTCTAAATTTAAATGCTTAAAACATCAATCAACAAAAGCTTTCTTTTAAATATTGTAATTGTGGAGAAAAGTAAACTTATAAGCAGAACTTTTACAATTTTTTCATCTAAAATGTATTTTAAGATATTTTTAAAATCCAAGAGCTTCTCTATACTTTTCAGAAATACGCAGATGCAGTGAACTGCCAGAAGGTAACCAGTCTCAAACATGCTTATCCCGTTATCAACCCTGAAAGTTTGCTTGTCCTTTAAGATAAAAATGTAATGTTGTGATATTCCTTCCAGTAGTGCCACTGTATTTTGTCTCCAAATAAAAGAAGCTTATTGTAGTATGTTTGCAGAAAAATTCTAAACAAAAATTATACAGCTTATTAGAGTGTGGGAATAGGGATCTAAATTTTAAATAAAATTATATATATATATAAATTGGTGCTGATTTTATAATTGCGCAGTTTGTTTAGTTTTTTCTTACTTTTAAATTCCAACTTAAAATTATGAGGTTTCAGAAATATATTGAAAGTTTAACAATGTTTAAAAATAGAAAAGCATGAGTGTTCATGCTTTAAAATGATTTTTAAATTTGTATTTTATATTGTTTTATCTATCTGTCTTTGCAAGCAGTCTTCAGGTTAAAGATACTTCTAACAGGTTACAGTACATTTCCTCTGTATGTAAATTAGATGGGATAATAGAATTCATAACCCATAATATTCTTTGAAAGCTAAGCTTTAAACTTCATTTTATGTCCTTTCACAAATAAATTAGTTTAAAACAGAAAGTGGCTACTTGCCATTTTGACATCAACTCATTTTGCGAAGCTTAGGCAGCTAGACATCGTTTAAAACAAAATATTAACTTATATTACATGTGTATCTATCTTTTGTCAGTCGTCTCTCAGTTCTTGAGGTATATTATTTTAATCATTCCATGCCTTAATATGCTTGCAATACAAGAATATCTTCAGATGGGTGAATACCAAAAGGCTTCCAGTTCTTAAAGTCGGAAATCAAGCATTGGGCTGTGGTAGCCAAAAACCATAGGTTAGCTAAAAGATCATGAAAAAATACAATTATTTTATTAAATCATGGTTAATAACAAATGGAATCAGACTTGTCTAAAAGATATTCCATCAACAAAAACTGTTATGTGCAAAAGTATTGCCTATGTTGTTTTTCACACCACTGCATTTACTAGAACTGCTGAGAGGACTGTATATATGATTTTAAACCTAAGTTGATTTTTTTGTTCTCACTCTTGAAAGGAGTACTTCTTTGTGAAAGCAGTTCTTACAGCTTTGTTTTCAACCAGCTAAAAATGTTTTATATATTACTCTAACCTGTTGTCCTCCACATTCTATTGTCCTAATTGTACTGTTTTCTGATTTGTATTTATGTCTTGAGACAGTAACTTTTTGAATAAAAATAAACCTACAGTATGTTGTATGTTTTATTTTTTTGTAATTGAGGGAGGAGGGTGGTTACAAATGCTTTAGAAAGTATACCTATTATTACATCTTTTTGGGTGGGAATAATTTATAGAAAATTTGCCATTTTATATTTTTAATAAATCCGTGTGTATTTTTAAATGAGACTAAATCCCTAATTGGGTTATTACTTCAAAATAGAAACCTGTGACCATTATTACTTTAATTTTTATCTGGTATGAGTTAAACGCTCTCTAAAATATCTGCATTCTTCATCCAGGATACATTTGCATGCCCACTATGTGTTAGGTATGTTCTTTGAGATCTACAAACAAGATAGGTAGGGTCCCTCCCTCATAGATCTAGTGGGGGAAAACAAGGAAAGAATCAGAATAGTTAAACTTGTAGTAAGAAGTGCTAGGAAGGAAACCTAATAGGGTGTGCTGAGCTAGAGAGAGTGTGTAAAACCACCCTTAGATAAGCGGCTCATGCTTGGAGGGGAGTGAAAGCCAACATTTGAAAAAGAATTTACTATTGAATTCTTACTGAAAACTCTTCAACATGTTAAGATTTGCACTGTACAAATTAAAGTGATTCACATCAGTGTAACAGTAGCACATTGGTCATTTAGGCTAATTTGTAGATATTAGAAGCCCAGTCTTCTGTCACTGGTGGTGTGGAACTGAACATAATAAATAATAGCTAATAGCTGGGCACTGTTGGAAGTAGTTTACATGCAGTAGCTTACGAAGGGCTCACCACAACAGGTGAAGCGTGTTATCCTCCATTCTCTGTCCACTACCCACCATACCCGCCGCCATTTTTTATATTCAATCAAGAGGTAGTGAGGAAAATGCACAAAAAAGCTAAAACACTATGGGCAAGGTTACATGGCCAGTAAGTGATGAAGTTGGCATTCAAGCCCAGGCAGTCTGGCTGCATTTAGTCCCAACAGCATTGAAACTATTTGACACATAAGGATAACATAATTGCATAAAGGTAAAGTGGCACATTATTCATTGTGCCATGCTGAGGAGATGGAGCATCTATAAGGAGTCTAGCTGGCTATAGAACTGAGAGTGTGAATCAACATAGTCCTTTACATGCTACCCAGGTGACGTCTATAAAGAGAATATAAGTTAAATCTGAGCCCTGAGCCCATCAATAGCTACTAGTTAATAGTTTTTAAAGTTAAGAGACTGAGGAAGAGGAGTAAGGTTAACCAGGAGGGATGTCTTCAATATCTTGTCAAAAGGGGAACTTGTAAGGATTCACGTGGATGAATTCCAGGTCAGATAGATTATTCTGGTAGCTGTAATGATTCAGCAAAAGAAAATGAGCCAGTGAGGCACAAGGTCTTTGGTTATAAGGAAACTAGGTGACGAAGTTCACTAAGTATCACTTCAAATCTGAACTGTCTACTGTGTACCTAGCCTTGTGCTAGCTGCTGACGCTAATTAGACAGATTCTGTTGCTTACAGTTCTGCTGGGGATTGGGATGCAGATATGGAACTAATAAAATGGAGTAACTTCAATGCTTTTATTGGGTGTTATGAGATCCCAGAGGAGAGGCACTAACGGTGGGTGTGCTCAGGGAGGCTTCCTATAAGGCTGACATTTGAGGGTTTTTTTATCTCAGCGTCTTACTATGAAAAATTTCACGCAGCAACGCTGATAGAATTGTACAATGAACACATTTTACATACTTTATCCATCTATCAATATGTCTCTTTTTTATGTATTTAAAAGTAAACTGCAAACATGGGTATACTACCCCCTAAATATTTCATCATGCCTATCACTAAGAAGTTGCATATAATTTTTTCCTTTTGGTGTTAAAATTCATATATGATGAAATACACAAACTGTAAGTATATATTTGCTGAATTTTAACGTGTTTGCAGCTGTTTAACCCAGACCCTTATTGAAGATATTAAACATTACCATCAATTCAGAAAGTTCCTTTATACTCCTTACCAATCAATCTCTGCTTCCATCCCTTCTCTGTAGAGGCAACAATTGTTTCTTTCCACCATAGGTAAAAATTGGCTGTTGTAGAACTAGATTCAAATGGAATGGATACGAATGTGCAAGGTTTCACTCAGCATGCTTTTCAGATTTATCCATATTGTGTGTATCAACAATTTATTCGTTTGGTAGTTGACGGTCGTCTGGGTTATTTCCACTTTTTGGCTGTTACGAATAAAACTGCCCTTGAGTTGAACTTTAAAATCCAAGAAGTGGGCTAGGTGAATTGGAGGCGGGGTGACCATGGTCAAGAATTCCAGGCAAAGGGGACAGTATAAATGACTATCATGGATATAAGAACTGTTTAGTAACCAATTAGGCATGGGTGGGGCAAAGCTGTAAGACAATTGGCTACCCACTGCCTCTCATCCGCTTTAAAAAAGAAAAAGGGCATTCACAACTGTACCTTTGGTCACCAGTGTTAAATGCAGTGTTCTCGGAACTGGCAAATATCCAAGGTAGTGGTAGTAGTAGGGTGCCTTTAAATGAGTTGTGATAAATTGATTTGTGTAATAATACAGATATTGGCCTTGTTCTACTATTGAGAACAATAATACTTTTCCTACAGTTTATCAGTCGTGTAGTTGTATTAAATTACTGAGACGTAGGTTCCTCAATTGAAGTCAGTTGGGGGCTGACAGTGCAAACTTCAAATGAAAGTTCAGCTACAGTAAATTTACTTGTTTTTTATTTTCCCTTTTCCCTCTTCCATCTTAAGTTCAGTAGAGGCGGGAGGAGTTAAGTAAATCTTTGGCAAGTTAGATTTTAAATAATTTTACAGTACTTATAGCAAAACTATAACTAATTTTGAAGCAGTAACAGCTAATATTTGTTGAGTGTTTACTGTTTGCCAAACATTATTCAAAGCACTTCACTAGTAGTTAATTCTTGCAGCAAATCTAGTTGATATTATCCACATTTTACAGATAAGGAAACTTGATGCACAGGTTCTATATCAACTTGCCTTAGGTGATGGAATTCAAATTTGAACCCAGATCATCTGACTCCACAGTGCATGCTCTTAACCATCACTCCTCATCTTTGTGCTAACAAATACATCACTTACTTCTGTATTTGTATACACTGCATTTCCTTTGTTGCACTGGATAAACTGCCCTGTATCTAAAACACTGGATTCCCCTTTCTTCCCTCCTGCATTATTATTAATTTTCCCCTCAACTGGATCATTCCTAACAACATGCAGACATCTCCCATCTTTAAAACTAGAGGAAAAACATTACTTTCATTAAACATCTCTCTTTAGCCACTGCCCCATTTCTCTCCTTTTGCTGTCTGGACTTCCTCTTCTCCCATTCTCTCTTGAAAGCTCTCCAATCAGGCTTTCATTTCTACCACTCCACTGAAACTCTTCTAAATCCCACATGACCTTTATTTTGCCAAATTTCCTTACCAATATTGTGTTTTGTTTTATTCTTTGTGGGTATTTTGGGGGAGGAGGTAATTAGGTTTATCTATTTTTAGACGAGGTACTGGAGATTGAACCCAGGACCTCGTGCATGACAAGCATGTACTCTTCACTTGAGCCATACCCTCTCTCCTCTAACATTCTATGTAACCTATCTACAGAGCCTAGTTTCCTCCTTTTTCCTAGTTTCCTCTTCCTCCTCCTCCTAGTTCCCTCAAGTTACACTCTCCCCCTCTGTGCCCCAAGCTAACCTGCCAATGGCAGGTTGAGAATCATGCCCTTTTGGTGGAGTTCTGGGGATAACTTTCTTTGGCGGCTACCTCTCAGGAAACTGACAGACGAGTGTTCCCACGTGGCTTTTCCAAAGCCTGTGGAACAGTAATTGAACTTGTAACTGTTACATGAAGTCCCCAAACTCCATAGCTGTTAGGGTCTGGCTTATGCCACATGGAAACTTCCCTTGGATTTCCTGGCTTTCCTTGTTAGTGAAGCAACCAATTTTATCATCTCCTCCTTTGCAAATGGCTTTGGTAGTGAGTTGAGAGAAGCTGGATAGGATGGTAAGATTAAGCTTGGAGCAGAGCATGGCACTCAATTTCATGCCTGCCAAAACCTGTTTGGGTCAGATTTATCTTCTGATTCTAATCCTCTTGGGACCACTGTCCTCTGTACCAAGTCTCAGTATAAGTGTAAACACATTTAACTGGTCCTTCCATAGCATTTAAAGGTTTATCTGGCATTTCTTCAGATTTTAGCACCTTCAAAAGCCCTTTCTTAAGAATTGTCTGCTCTGAGAGCCCCAATGGCTTCTGTATTAACTTCAGAAGGCTGAGCTGTTGTAAGAAGAGACTGAATAGCAATTCAGTGACTTATTACATAAGCTTTCTCCTGCTGGTAGCAACTCAGGACAACTCTTCCCAATTGGCAGGTGCCTTTTCTCTATATGGTTATGGAAAGACACAGGCTAACGGAAGGCAACTCTGCCATCTTTAACACATGACTTCCAAGGTTGTTTGGTCGTTGCCATTCTAGCCCACAGGCGATGAGAAAGGTCGTGGAGGAATCATGTGGGGGGTTTTCATGGGCCACACCTGAAAACTGCACCCACTGCTTCTGTTCACCTTTCACTGGAGAGAATTATATGGCCACACCCAACTTGCAAGGGGGCTGGGAAATGTAGCCTAGCAATGTGCCCAGGAGAAAGGGAAGAATGGATTTCTGCCTCAGTCGTTCTCCTCTGGCCATCCATGTACATCCGTCTTGCCATTCTTAGGACATGCTAACCCCATCCCCCAGGCAAACAATCCAAAGTCCTATCCAGTTACTACATTTAATTTCTCTGCGTTATGCTCAGCCTTCTCCATCAAGTCCAGACATGGATGGATATCCTCTAACATCCAGTATAGAATGGTGCAGCATGGACAGAACCACCACAATAACTCACATCCAGAAAAGGGAAGGTTGGGAAATGCAGCAGTCACTGGTCCATAGGAAACCTGCTAGACAGAAATTACGAAGACCTGCTGTTTGGAGGAAGTCCTTCGGTCAGATTCCGGTTTTGCTCTCTGGATGGGATTTCCTTATCCTTTGTCTTCCTTCTCCTCCTCCTGGAAGTTTTTCCTTGTCCTTTATCCTCCATGGCCACCTCTTAACTGGGCAATGCCAAACAGTTTATTTTGTTTGGTAGCATCCCACTTTAAGGTACCTGATCTGTATTAATTGATATAGGATACACTGCTGTTAAAAGATCCAATAATGCCTTACATACAGTGGCTTACATAAGAGAGAGTTTTTTCCCTGCTCTTATATCGTGCAGGGTAGCTGTTCTGGGTGAGGATGTTACTCCCTTCTATGTGGTTATCCTCGTTGACAGAGGGAAGTTCCATCATTTTTTAAGATTTTTTTTCAGCAGGCATATATCATTTAGTAGAGTTCACCATTTACAGCTTTTTTCTTTTGGTATAAATTTTACATATTGATTTTGAAATAATGTCAGACTTACATAAATGTTGCAAGAATCAGTACAAAGTCCTGTATACCCTTTAGCCAGATTATTCCTTAAGTTTTACTGTATTTATCATTCTCCGTCAATGTGTACATGTTTTTTTCCTGAAGTTTAAGTATGTTGCATGATGCCCCTTTAGTCCTTAGTAATGTGTTTTTCCTAAAATACAAGGATATTCATTTGCATAAGCATGGTACAATTAAAAATCAGGAGGCTAACATAACGCTACTATTTTATCTACAGACCTTAATCAGATTTTTCTTACTGTCCAACTGGTGTTCATTATATCAAGAAAATAAAAATATCTGGTCCAAGAACTAATTCATGATGACATTTAATTGTCATGTCTAATCTCTTTTAATCCAGAAACATCCCTAGTCTTTGTGTTTTATGACATGGATATTTTTGAAGAGTATAGGCCAGTCATTCTGTGAAATGTCCCTCAGTTTGGGCTTGCCTAATATTTCCTCATGATTAGACAGATTCAGGCTATGCACTTTGGGCAGGAGTACTACAGAAGTAATGTGTCTGTCCTCAGTGCATCAAATCAGGAAGCACATGATGGTGATCTGTCCCACTATTGGTGATTTTAACTTTGATTACTTGGTTGGAGTGATGCTGGAGACCCACTGTGAAGCTACTATTTTTGCTTTGCAATTAGTATTTTCTGGGGAGATATTTTGAGTTCATGTAAATATCCTCTAACTCAACTTTTCTTGCCTGAATCAATTATTACTATTTATTATATCAGTATGGATGCATGAATATTTGTTTTAATCTGTGGCTATAATTTAATAATATCATTATTTATCTTGATCAAATTCTCACAGTTTGTCCAGCGACAGTCCTTTTAAGCTGGCTCCTGTGGTTTTTGGCATGTTCCCCTCATTCTTTGATCATTTCATTACTTTTTGGTACCACAAGATAGTCCAGGCTCATTTTGTACTTTACCTGCCCAGCATTGAAATCAGCCATTTCTCTAAGAAGCCCCAGTTCCTTTTATTGAAGAATGGTATTTAGAAACCAGGATATGGGATCTACACATGTCATTGGCACTGGGGTGTGATTGCTTCTAGAGGCCTTCTTAGAGAACAGGGCTGGGAAATATATGTAGGTATATGCATGCATATGCATGCTTCTATATCTGTATGTACATTCCTCCCCTGCCACCGCCACCATAATGCGGTAATGTCACTGATTTGACATACAGTTGCGTTCATTCACTTCTTCTTATATTGCATTTTGGGGGCATCTGCAATCCTTATTTATTTATTTTTGAACATGTGAAACATTATTAACTTGACTCCAAAAGCCAAAACCACATGAAATATATACTCAGAATCTCACTCCCACCCTTGATTCCTTCTATCCTTTTTGCATTCACCATTTCTTTCCATCCTGTTTCCACTTACCCGCTGTAGATAACCAGTCTTTTAAGTTTCTGGTTTATATTTCCTGTAGTTCCTTTTGCAAAAGAAGCAGATGTATGGAAATTTTCTTATTTTCCCTTCTTTCTTACTTTTTTGCAGTCTTCCTTTTTTTTTTTTTTAACTTAGTACTTCCTAGAAGTCACTCCATATCATTTACGGAGTCTTTCTCATTCTTTCTTGCGGAAACATAATACTTCATTGTGTGGGTATACTATAGTTTAACTACTCTCCTATGTATGGGTGTTCAGGTTGTTTTCATTGTTTTGCATTCACAAAAAAATGCTGCAATGAGTAACCGTATGTATATATATTTTTGTATTGTTGAAGGTGTATCTTCAGAGTAAATTCCTAGGATTGGAAATGCTGGTTCAAATGACAAATGCCTGTGTATTTTTGTTAAATATTGCCAAAGCCCTCTCCATAAGGGTTGTACCAATTTGCATTCCCACCAGCATATGGTACTGAATGTGTGTGAATGCCTATTTCTCCAAAGCCTCATCAACTGACTGTGTTGTCTTACTTTTTAATGTCTGCCAATCTGATAGCTGAGAAATGGTATCTCAGTGTAGTTTCAATTTGCATTTCTACTATTTAACTGAGGTTGAACATTGTATTGTTTAAGGGCCATTTTTATGTTGTGTGTGTGTGTGTGTGTGTGTGTGTGTGTGTGAGAATTGTCTGTCTTCTGCTTATTTTTAAAGTTTTTGGTATTTTCCCCTCAATTTAAAAGAGTTCTTTAGATAGTAGTGATATTTGCCCTCTGTGATGTATGTTGCAAATACTTTCTGCCAGTTTGTCATTTCTCTTTGACTTTGTTTATGCTAAATTAAAAAATATATATATATATATCACCATGCAAAGGTTTTAAAAACTTTTATGTGGTCAAATGTATCAATCTTTTATCGCATCTGGATTTGGAGTCATGGTTAGAAAACTTTTCCGTACACCCAGGACATATAAGAATTCACCAAAATGTTCTTCTAGGACATACTGGGTTTCATGTATTTATTCAGATCTCTGATCCATGTGAAATTTATTTTTGCATGTGGTGTGAGGTATGAATCTAATTTTATCTTTTTCCAAATAGATGTCCTGCATTGTTTATTCAAAGTTCATTTTTGTTCCAGTGATTTTTGATGTCATCTTTATCATATACTAAATTCTCTATGTAGTTGGTTTATATTTCTGGACTTTTATTCTGTCTCACTGGTCTACTTCCATTCAGGTGAGCAGTACCACACTGTTTTGTTTATAAAGGCTTTATATTATGCTTTAACATTCCATATGTAATTTCTCTTTCAGTGGTTTTCTAGCTCTTCATTAATGTTTATTTTTCCATAAAGACAGTTTTCCATTTTTCCATATAGACTTGTCTAGCTCCATAAAGAAAAACTTTTTAGTATTTTATTGAGATTGTGTTAAATTAAAAAATTAAGTTGAGGAGAACTGATATCTTTATGATGCTGAGTTGTTCTATCCAGGAACAGGGGGTATCTTTCCATTTCTTCAAGTCTACTTTGTGTCTTTCAGGAGTGTTTTAAAGCTTTCCTCACATAGGTTTTGCACATTTCTTACTAATTTTATTTCTAAGTATTTTAAATATCTTCATTGTTATAATGTGAGTGGGATTTTTCTCTACTATTATCTTCTCTGATTATTGCTTGTGTATATAAAGGCTATTGATTTCTGCATCTTAATTTTATGTTCTGCTATCTTACTGGATAAAATGGTGTTGGAACAACTGGTTAACTATATGAAAAAAAAATTAACCTCAACTCTTATCTCACACTATGCACAAAATCAATCTGAGATGGATTATAGATCTAAAGCTTCTAAAAAACCAGAGAGGAACATCTTTGTTATTTGATGGTAGGTAAAGGTTTCTTAGGACACAGATAACAATATCTATCAAAGAAAAAAATTGATAAAATAGACCTCATCAAAATGTAAACCTGTGATAATGAAATGACACTATTAAGAAAATACATAGGCAAACCACAGAGTGGGAGAAAATACAAAACATATATCTGAAAAAGGACTGGTATCCAGGATATATTTAAAAAAAAACTCCTGACAACCCAATGAAATACCCAATAAAAATGGGCAAAAATTTGAACTCACAAAATTTGCACACACACTTCGCACTTCACAATGAAAGATCGATGAATGGGAAACAAAGCCACGCAAAACATGTTCTATCATATTAGTCATGAAGGAAATGCAAATTAGAATATCAACGAGATACTACTCCACACCCATCAGAATGATGAAAATCAAAAAGACTGATGACATAAAATACTGGCAAGGGTGTTGAGAAAGTGAAACTCAGCTATTTTGTTTTGGAAAAAGGTCTGGCAGTTTCTTAGGAAACTAAACATACACATACATATTCTGTGATCCAGCAGTTCTACTCTTAGGTGTTCATCCAAGAGAAGTGAAGGCATATGTCTATAAAAAGACTTGTAGAAGCATGTTCATAACAGCTTTAGTTACAATAGCCCCAAACTGGAAATAGCCCAAGTTCCATCAGCAGGAAAAAGGGTAAGTAAACTGAAGTATATTTATCCAATGAAATATGACTCAGCAACAAAAAGGAGTGGTAGAAAAAATCATAACAGTGGTTGTCTCTGGTGTGTAGAGGCCAGGACTGACTAGAAAGTAATACAAGCCAACTGTGGCGATGGATAAGCTTTGTCCTGTGTAACTCAAACCCTTAGACTTAATATTTGTACATTTCATGTTATTTATGTTTTACCTAATAACAAAACCCATAAATAAACATTTAACTCTAGTTAATATTATACCTAAGTGTTTAAATGTGAAAAGAACTGCTGTCTTTAACTTCTTTCAAAATGCATCAAAAATAAGATTAATTCATGGATGAGATGGATAGATATGTGTAGTTAAAATGTTACTTGTAGACTCCAGGTGGTGGGTATATGAGTGTTCACTGTAGAAATCTTTCAACTTCTGTGCTTGAGAATCTCCATAGCAAAATGTTGAAAAGGAAGGAATGAGGAAAAGAGGGGGGAGGTGGGGGAGAGGGGAAAAAGAATCACTTATCTTGAGTTTTAAGCTAGGACTATGTGGTCTCTGGAAACAAGGAAGGCTAACAATCTGTTCCTAGAACCAAATTAAGAGACTAGGTAGTTACCTGATCATACACAGACAGTATATGGTTTTTGGAGGACCACTTAATTTACCATTGTTTTAAAAAATATGTACAGTTTTAATTAAAGAGCTTAATTGGATCCTTTTCATGAGTGTGATGATTGGGTGTTCACTTGTTATGTGACATGTGCCTCCCTCAAATCTTGTTATGACACTGGTGAATAACTCATCTGACAAAAACACAGAACAAAACAAAAACCAAAAAGTTACCCAATAAAAGCAACAAGAACACCACTGATGGCTTATTCACTTCCCCTATGGAAGAACTCAAACTTGTATCAATGCAATCTGTTTAAGTGTAAGATTTTGCCTTGTTAAACAACTGGTAGTGTGGCTGCATTCAGAAAGTTATTTAATTTTTGTGATTTATCATAGAGTAGTAGAGCTAGAAGGAACCTCAGAAATTTCTAATCCAGCTCATCTTCTACACAGAAGAAAGCATGCCCAGGGAATAATAAAGCAGGTTAAAGGCAAACTCAAGTTTTCCAACTACCTGTCTCTTGTTTTCCTCACTCCAGGGATTTTCAAATATTTTAGCAGAACTATCTTGTAAGATGAAATTGTACACAGAACCCCTACATGCAAAATGGATAAAAATAACAAATGAGTTTCATAGGTAGTTTAAATCTCTATTGTTTGGTAGAAAATATTTACCTGAAGAGCCTCTAAAATTTCTAGATCCCATTTTATAAAATGTGGACAAAGGTAAAATGATTCTTTTATTTGTGTCTTGGTAACTTACAATTTTACACCTCTGCCTTGAAGGCAGTTATTGAAATTTAAGAGGATATGTGTATGGTCCTCTTGCCCAACTGACTTCTAGTTTGCTTTCTCTCAATATTCAAAGCCCTGTTTCTGTTCAGCCATGACTTGTAGAGTGGGCTAAATGGCCACTAATGTTTAAACATACGTTGTTCAAAAAAGAATAAAACAACAATATAAAAATAAGCAAGTAATCAGGACAATAGGTAATTAAAAGTAAAAATCAAGGTCCTATATACCTACTAGAAGTGGGCCATAAATTTGTTTCTGACCTTTCTAAAAGTGAACACCAAGAGTGAAAAAATGGTTAGTTACAGGATTCACAGTGTCCCAAAGCATCTAAAACAAAACCAGTTTTTCAGATAAAGTCTAACTCTTGTGAATTCTTATAAATGGGATTCTGAGCAATGAATTTTACTTACTGACAATAAGTAAAATCTCACATTTCTAATATACTTCTTATGATATCCCTTGGTGTAAGCTTTTAGTATAATGCCAAAGTGCAATTCACTAAGAGTAGTTCCACAGCAGCATTATTCACAATAGCCAAAAAGTGGAAGCAATGCAAATGTCCATCAACTGATGAATGAATGAATGAATGAATGAATAAAATATGGTATATCCCCAAATGGAATATTACTCATCCATAAAAAATGAATGAAGTAATGATACATGCTGTAACATGGATGAGTCTTGAAAATATTATGCTTAGTGAAAAGACTCTAGTCACAGAAGACCACATATTGGATGATTCCATTCATGAACTGTTTAGAAAATGCAAATCTATAAGAGAAAAGAGATTAGTGGTTTGCAGTGGATGACAGTGGTGGTGAGGGGAAAGGGGGTGTGACAGCTAATGGGTATAGAATTTTTTTTGAGGGAGTGATGAAAATGTTCCAAAGAATAACTGTGGTGATGGTTACACAACTCTGTGAATATACTAGAAAATACTGAATTACGCATTTTAAATAGGCAAATTTTATGGTATGTGGATTATATCTCAATTTTTAAAAAGTGGGGGCCAAAGTAATTCAGTCCAGGGTTACAGCTTGTACTCAGGGATATACTTCTACCCAGGGATAAAATATAGACTAGAGAAATGGATGGACTTCATAGCCTTCAGGCAACCCTCCCTAAAATTTGATTTCTTTCAGCTGAGCTTTCAATAAGTGGAGCAACTGTGGGTTGGAGGGTGTGCTGTCTTACAAGCCCTTAGAGCACAACTCTTCTGTGTTTGTCCAGGTACAGAATCATGTGTTTTAAAAGTCAACCTAATTGAAAGATTAGCCAAAAAGAACCCATCCTGGAGTAGAAAGTCACTGCCCTTCAGTGTGAAGGCAGGCCGAGGGAATGTTTACTGTCAGGGCAATATAACTCTCAAGAAGTAGGCTGGGATTTGCTTTAGCACATAGATGAATCAGATCTCAAAATTCTGTACTAGAGAGCAACACTATAGTAATTCTAGACTGGAAAAAAATTTAAAGCAGTAACCAAATCTCAGTCATGAAAAAGAACATCAGGAAAGATTTAGCTTTGAACAATGTAACGTCCTGATGAGCCAGCCACCAAAGAGAGACCAGTTGTAAAAGGTATTCCTAGGTAACTGAACGAAGTGACTTTATTGAATAAGATTGTTAGTGCTGAACTTGATAAATATTGGAGAATGTCTACCCAAAATGGTGATTTTGATTTTCTAAGGGCTGGTTTGAAGCCCCTCTATTATTACCACTCCTAGTTTGTGACAATAAAACCTCTGCATGTGGGAAAGGGTAAGGCATCTACTTATTTCAAAGGGATATTAAGTTATGCAGGCACACCAACACTGAGGAGGAGCTGGAACACGTGCCCATCGGATCAATCAGAAAATGTAAAGTGAAAAGGTTAAGTGAAATACTCCTCGTGATTCTGATGTTCTTATTTACTTGGTGATTAGAGGTGCACTGAATATATACTTAAACAAAATGCAAAATGGCCACATGTTAAAAATCAATATTTCTCTGGAGCTAAGGCCAAAACTAAAGAACACTATCACAGAAAAAACTTCTGGAATATAAGAGTAAGTACAAAACTTTACTGAAAAATTATTAAATATCTTTGTTTAAAAATGACATTTTCACATTTAAAATTTTGACATCATAATTCAGGAACACTAATTTCTCAGCACTGTCAGTTTTGTATACTGCTTGAAGAAAATATTTTCTGAATATTTTTAATAGACTTTATTTTTCAAGTTCACAGCAAAATTGAGTGGAGGGTACCTAAAGACAAATGAAAACAAAAACAGAACAATCTAAAACCTCTGGGACACAACAAAAGCAGCGCTAAGAGGGACATTTATAGTGATAGAAGCTTACCTCAGGAAACAAGAAAAATCTCAAATAACAACCTAACCTCACAACTAAAGCAATTAGAGAAAGAAGAACGAACAAAACCCAGAATAGTAGAAGAAAAGAAATCACAAAGATTAGATTAGAGACTTTAAAAACAATAGAAAAGATCAATGAAACTGAAAGCTGGTTCTTTGAAAAGATAAACAAAATTGATAAACCTTTAGCATAACTCATCAAGAAAAAAAGGGAGAGGGTCTAAATTAATAAAATCAGAAATGAAAAAGGAGAAGTTACAATCGACACCACAGAAATACAAGGGATCATAAGAGGCTACTATGAGCAACTATATGCCAACAAAAAGGACAACCTAGAAGAAATGGACAACTTCTTAGAAAGGCACAATTTGCCAAAATGGAACCAGGAAGAAATAGACAATATGAATAGACCAATTACTAGTACTGAAATCAAATCAGTAACTAAAAAACTCACAACAAGCAAAAGTCCAGGACCAGATGGATTCACAGGTGAATTCTACGAAACATTTAGAGAAGAGTTAACACCTATCCTTCTGAAACTATTCCAAAAGATTGCAGAGGAAGGAACACTCCCGAACTTATTCTATGAGATCACCACTACCCTGATACGAAAACCAGACAAAAATATCACAAAAAAAGAAAAGTACAGATATATGAGGTCGCTTATTATGTGGAATCTAAAAAAAATGATACAAATTTTATTTACAAACCAGAAATAGACCCATGGACATAGAAAACAAACTGTGTTTGCCAGTGGGGAAGGTGGGTGGAGGGATAGATTAGGAGTTTGGGATTAACAGATATACATTATTGTATATAAAATAGACAAACAACAAGGACCTACTGTATAGTACACGGAACTATATTCAATTTCTTGTAATGAGCCATAATGGAAAAGAAACTGAAAAAGTATATATGTATATATGTACATGTATAACTGAATCGCTTTACTGTACACCTAAAACTAACATTGTAAATCAACTACATTTCAATAAAAAATAAGAATAAAAACATAAAAGATAAAATTAAAACAGAGAACAGCAAAGTTTTTCTTAAAGCACCAGATAGTATATATTTTGTGCTTTGCATGCCATATGGTCTTTGTTGCAACTACTTAACTCTGCCATTGTAGCATGAAAGCATCCACTGACATTATGTAAACAAATGGATGTGACTATATTCAAATAAAACTTTCTTTACAGAGGGAAAAGAAGATTTTCTTAAAACACTCATTATAATTAAATAATTAAAAATCAAATACAGTTCTTAAAGATTGTTTTGCTTACTGTTATGAATGCTAATACAAAAAAGTTATACAAAGATTAGAATATGATATCTAATTATTATTTTTGTCTTATATTTAATTTAAAATTTTTTGTCTCAAAGGATATGATGCTCTTAAATATATTTGGTCACTTCATGTTCTCTTGATAGTTGTATTAACTTCATTTATTTCCCTATTTCACTGTAAGTTCCTAATAATTACTTTGTACATAAAATTTAAAGATTTCATAATCATCAATAAGTATCAGAGCATTTTACCCCTGCCATGATAAATATACATTTATACTTCAAATGACTGAGATTTCAGCATGTAAAGCACATAGGGAGATTTTTTTTTCACTCCAGTTGACATCTAGAATGCTTACCTATACTTGAAAATAAATGTTTAGATATTAAAAATAAATGTAGGTAGTATTCTTTGTTCATATTTCTGACATTTAGAGACCGAGTACAGATGATGGTAACATACATGATTATATTCTGCACGTGTTCCAGGATGGCAGTAGTGATATTGAGGTAGACATTTGGACTTCAAAAGGGTGAGGTCATAACTGAGAGAAGATTTTGGCCTAATACATCAGTTCATCTCTACAGTTGACATTCACTTATTTCCCTGCTCCAGAACTTTCCTGGAATATGTGACTTGGAAAAATCCTGAGATGATTTTATCCACAGCAGCACACAGAGGATAATAAACCCTGCTTCATTAAGCTCCACTTCCACATAGCATCATGTGTTTTCACTAATATCCCATACCTACCCCAAGAGACATAAATCTCTTCCATTTGTGAGCTGGGTCCTTTTAAGATTAATGGAGGGACGATAAGTAGAAAGTACACCTGTAGTGGGGAAAGAGAGATACCAGAAAAAGAGAGATGACTAGGAGATGGATATGAGAAGAACCAGAGAGGACTGTGGTTTTCTTTAGAGAAGAGAAGGCTGCAGAGAATATTTGAATGATAGTTGGAGGCTACTCATTGGTTTTAATTTCCCCTAGGTATGGGTGTGAAAATTGCAGGTTTTAAGGAAAACACTCTCATGGAAGAAGCCACGTTAAATGTTGGAGAAAGTTGCTGAGGCAGGATCTTAGGAGTAGGGAGGAAAAAAAACCAATGTAACGATGATAGTCTCTGAAAGCAGAAAACCCTCTTAGTAGGCAGACTTTCCAATTTGCTGTCTTTATGGTTTGGCAAGAAGTGAATCACTTTTCTATAACAAAGTGTGCCCTGAACAAGAAATGGGTTTCCGTCAAGCTCCTAGTTGTCTATTGCAGATTAAAAGGAAGGCCCCCTAAATGCAAGCAGTATCCTGGATTGGATCCTAGAACAGAAAAAGGACATTAGTGGAAAAAATTGTTGAAATCTAAGTCTGGAGTTTAGTTAATAGTAATATACCAATGTTGGTTTCTTGGTTTTGACAAATGTTCCATGGTCATAAAAGGTGTTAACCATAGGGGAAACTGGTTGGAGGTATATGGAAACTCTGTACTATCTTCACAAATTTTCTGTGTATCTAAAATTACTAAATATATTTTTAAATAACTGAAGGTAGAGGTTAAAAAAAAGACTTCAATTTGAAAGTAGGATGCTGGCTTTTGGTAGAAAAGTATTGTCCCCAAGGCAAGACAGACCCAAAAAGAAGATCAGATTAGAAGGATGTAAGGACTGCTCCAGTTATGGACTAGGAAGTAAAGTGATGAAACACAACTAAGGAAAAGAAGTAGGCAGACTCACATCAAGATACTTAGTATAAATTTTAAGGAAAATATCTCAATATGTGTATTATAATGAAATACTAATGGTTGGTCTAATACAAACTCATTATCTAACATAGGTTATCCTTTAGTCATTAGCCAATGTTCAATTCACATGGAACCGACATTTGTCACCTTTGGTGCGAGTTATAGAAACCAGATCTATTTCTTCCCTTCTTCCCTGTAGATGTGAGCTGCAGTTTTAAACCTTAGTTTTTGAGTGAGATGGCTCAATTTTTTTCTTCTTAGCGTGTTGTTTCATAGTGCCAAATTCTGCATTAAAAAATTAAATAGATTCAAAAATGAATATAAACTACACCCATTTTTTTTAACCACATAATACAAGAAGCATGCTTTGGTAATGAGACTAGGCCTTCTTCATGTCCTCTAAGTCTGTGAATGATGGCTGGGCCTTAGATCACAGCTTCTTGGATTTCTGAATGGTTAGCACATGTATAAAAAGTCACAAGCCATTCCACTACCTAGCCTGCTCTCTAATGCCATGTATGTAAATTGTGCCAGCTAACCAGTCTGGTTGCCTCCCTCCCTTTTGGTAGACTTGGATAATGGAAGATAAATTGGGCAAGATTTTGGCTTTAAATAGTAAATAGTACCTCAAGCCAGCTGAAGCAAAAAAATCCATAAATCGTCATTTACAAAAAGGAAATGGTGGAGGCCTCATGGTATCTACAGGCAAGAATATAGCTGAATCTCAGGAGGAAACTAGAACCACGAACAGCAAGTCAGCAAGGAACCCAGGAAGCATACTCTCTTTTGGCCTCCCATCTTTGCTTCTGTCTCTGCAAAATGACTTGGCTTCTCTGTCTACACAGAGACTGACTGGCTGACTCTAGGCCCCATGGAAAATTCTTCAGAGAGAAAATATGATTGGCTAACTCTGGCAGGCACCACCCCTTATCTACTGCAACCATGAGGGCAGAGTCACATAGTGTAAACATGGCTTCCTAGCCATAGAAGTAGAAGAGCAGTACTGAGAGTTGTGAGCTGTGCAGACACCTCAAAGATTATCTACTATAGTAAATGGTGGCAACCATAATGCAGAAAAGAAAAATACTTAATTGTTATGTGAAATACATACAAGTACACAAACCATGTGATATTGCCCATTCTCTTAGAGTCAAGCATCAAGTGTTGCTTCAATTCATCAAAAAATATTGAATATTTACTCTGTGCCGATACAGGTTTGACCAAGTACTGTGGGCAGAAAAGAAGCATTAGATATAGTCTCAGCCCTCACTTGAGTTAGGAAGTTGTGTCTATGAGAAAATAAACCAAGAGTACAAGAGTGTATAATATTAAATATCAAGTAATACAGATGCTAAGTTCTAATGGAGTTCATGTCTAGAATTAAAACTTTTTGTTTATCTTTTTATTCAAGGTCCATTTTATTAATGGTGCAAATGCATACTGGCATTAGTTTTATCTTATATAACATGAAGACTGTAGGGACTATGGAAGGGCATATGGGCCAAAATACACACTCTCATCTCCTCTGGTCATTTTTATGGACGTTGCCCCACAAACAAATTCCTTTTGTAAAAACATATGCCATCTGGAATACTCTATTTGAGTGCATCTGCTCTTTGGAATACTGTATGATCAAGCATTAATACCTTAGCATAGATTGGTTTATCTTATCCTAGAGACTGGTAAGCTTTGACAAGAAATCAGAGAAGATCTTGAGTACAGAGTATGGGCGATAGCCCCTTTTGGGGGACTGTGGAAGTGAATAGTGAGGTGTAGAATGAGATGGTGAGAGGCCACTGGAAATTGCCTCCTTAGCTCAGGTTGTTGCCAAGAGTTCTGAAGGCTTCCCTAACAACTTCAGTTCCCAGAAAGTGTCTGTAAAAATCTTAACGGCAAAGATTAGATCCTCTGTTCTCTGTAAACTCTTATAAAGGCTTATACTCATACCAACTTCCCTCATTCTTGCAGAATCCTGTGAATAAATCTTCCATTGACTGAAGGATCAGGATTAGGGAAGGTATTGAGGAAAACAGGAGCCTCAAGACACTCTAACTCCATCAGAAGAGCCGTCATCTGTGTAGCCTCTTGGCTGGTCTGATGCCAGGAAATTTCTTTATTAGAGTCCTTGCTTTGGGGCATTATTAACCAACCCTGGCCAAGGTGTTCAATAGCATTTGTTATAAGATATGGTGATGACATCAGGGGTTAGCATGAATGTCTCTCAGTTTAATGAGATCAGATTACCCACATAAAAGATGTTGAGTGGGGTAAGGTTGGTAAAATATAAGTCATGGTTCTGTTTATTCTGTGACAGTGTAAACAGCACATTTTAATAGATCAAGATAGAAAGTCAAAACAGACTGTGAGCACCATGTCTTAGAGAGGCTTACCACTACCACATCACACTGCTTCCCTTCTCTTCCATGACATCCTAGCCACCTGCCAGTTGATGTCGGCTGATAAGACCAGTGGTGGAGACTGAACCTCTGCCAAAGTGAAATATACAAAGCTACTGCTCATACCTCCTCAGTTGTTCCAAACAAATCATCAGAGGGTGGAAATAACTCAGTGGCTGGATTTCCTGCATTCACTTTGTTCAAAGCAATTTATCCAGACAAACCTTCCTTTTTCCTCCATCATTCTGGGAAAATACCATCAGAAAAAGTCATGCAAAGTAAATATATGAGGTTTTAAGGAAGACTCAATATATTCCACTTCTAAGAACTATGTTTAAGAGAAAGAGAATGAATTATGGAGTTTTCATTGCTAATTTTAACATGAATCAACCATGTCTTCATCACCTGGTGTTAGCCTCACCTTCTTTTGTTTCTATAAAATTAGACAGTAGTTCGAGATGGTGGACAATATGCTGATAAATCAAGAGGAAAAAATTTAAAGTGAAATATTAAGATTAAAAAATCACACAGCGAACAGTTTAACAAAATTCAAGTCAAACTTTGTCATTTTATCATACAATTGACTCCAAGGACTGTGTATATAAATGAGATTAAAATGACTTGTCCCTGGAGAGAAGGGATTTGAATGCATAAGCACTTTTCTATGTCAGTCATGTTATTAGTAAAATTTTGAGAAGACTTTAAAACTCACATTTGTCACCAAAATTTTTATTTTTTAGAAATGTAGTTCATGCAAATAAAGGTCTCTTTGGACCCAAATGGACATTATTGTATGAGAGAAACTGTCTCCAGTTTCCAAACTATACCATAAAGTGCCTATCAGTATAAGAAAACAGTTCAATTATTTTTTAATATTTGTCAAATCAAAGCAGCACCACATCTGACTTAATTTCATTATTACAATTTCAATACTCTGCTACTACAGTATCGTTACCCTGCTGCATTTATGGTATGCCTTGTTTTACACAAGCAATGAATTCAGAAAAATACACATGGAAATAGAATTCTATTATCTTCCACTGATACTGTCTAATATGGTTCTGCTGAACTACTCATTTCCCCTCCCCCTTTCTTCCTCATTCCCTTCACCAATGCCCAGTTCAGACCAATGGGTTGGGGAGAGAAGCAGTGATGTATTGGTTGAAGCAAACATTTTTCTGAAAAACAGCTGAATACAAACTACCTCAGGGTCGTATAAAAACACCTATAACAGTGGAAACATTGGCATGATTTGAATGAACTTTTTCACTCAACAAACATTAGTTGAACATTTGTGTGCTCATTGTTTTAGGCACTGGAAATACAAATATGAATAAGATAGTCCCTGACTTTAACAGTTCACTCTTTTAGAGGACAAGCACCATGGGGCGGAAGGCGTGACAGACAATTTATATGTGTGACTGGGTTTAAAAGGATTGAGTAGCCTTTTCCGGTCCTCAAGGAGTCCGTGCCAGCCGGGTCTAGGGCTTCACCCCAGGTGTGGGAGGCAACAGAGTCATGGTGATGTTTGAGCAGATGGAGCAAACGGGGCAAGTTGCTCAAGGGTACTGACAGGTACAGTCCTGAGAATCTGGCCACCCTGGAGCGCTATGTGGAGACCCAGGCCAAGGAGAATGCTTACGATCTGGAAGCCAACCTGGCTATCCTAAAGCTGTACCAGTTCAATCCAGCCTTCTTTCAGACCACGGTCACCACCCAGATCCTGCTGAAGGCCCTCACCAACCTGCCCCACATCAACTTCATGCTGTGCAAGTGTATGATGGACCAGGCACACCATGAAGAACGGCTGATCTGGCAGATTTTGTACCTCGGAGACCTGTTGGAGACCTGCCACTTCCAAGCCTTCTGGCAAGCCCTGGATGAAAATATGGACCTCTTGGAAGATATAACTGGCTTTGAAGACTTTGTCCAGAAATTTATCTGCCACATGGTGATCATCACTTATCAGCACATTGATCGCTGGCTGCTGGCCGAGATGCCTGGGGATCTGACACAGCCAGCTGAAGTGTGGATGAGCAAGTACAGCTGGAGCGCTGACAAGTCGGGCCAGATCTTCATCTGTAGCCAGGAAGAGCGCATTAAGCCCAAGAACATCATGGAGAAGATCGACTTTGACAGTGTGTCTAGCATCATGGCCTTATCCCAGTAACCTTGGAGGCATTTAATAAACATTTGTTGACTTCAGAAAAAAAATAATTGAATAAAATCTGCCTGTTGGACAAGGAAGATAAGGGCTGCTAGGCAGAATGAATAGCAAGTGCAGGACAAGAAGATGTGAATTGACAAGATGTTTTGGGAACTTCTAGGCAAATGGTGATGAGAGGATGAAAAGTGGCCAGAGAGGATGTTGGAAAGGGACAAGAGCTAGATAACAAAAGGGCTTTGTATACCACTTATCATTAGAGAAGTGTTTTCTCTTGTTGGGCAAAGAGGTACATATAGCCCGGATGAAATATCCTCAGCCCATCTCTTTCTTTTGATTCTCACTTCATGCTTACTAAGTTTTCTGGCTTGTTCTTAGAGATACCACAGTATCAGGAAAGGACTATTTAGCGCAGTGAGTGGAAATAAAATGGTAACTGGAAAACAGAACTTCATTTAAAATTAATAAATCAGACAGAATAAAGAGTTCAGAAACAGATCCAAATCTCTTTGGAAATTAATTATATGATACAAGTAGAATTTCAGATGAATATAGAAAGGATGGAACAACTGGTTAGCCTTTGGGGGAAGAAAATTAAAGCTGATCCCTACTGTATTCCTTATACTAAATAAATTTCAAATGGAGCAAAGATTTAAATATTAAAACAAAAATATTAGAAGAAAATATAGGTAAACATTTTGATAATCTTGAGACGGGAAAGATATTTTAAAGCTTTATTCTAAACTCAGAAATAAAAAGAGTGAGAAATTTGGCTACATAAAAATTTTTGGCTTCCTAATAGTACATGAAAATTAAAATACAAGCAATGATCTGTGGAAAATATTTACAATATTTACATTAAAGGGCAAATTTACTTAATGTATAAAGAGCTCTTTTAAATCAGTAAGAAAAAGCCCAACGCCAGAATTAGAAAATGGCCAGTAGATATTGATAACCTGATTAGTCTCTCTATAATCAAACAACTTTGTCCTGTATTATAAATGTTAAAAAATTCAACTAAAGATCCTCAAATGCTTTATTTCTTTAATCTCTTTTGGTTTTTTTTGGACAAAGACTCATTCTCTTTCTTCTCAAATATATATCTGAATCTCTGTTTCAGATGAATATTTTACCTTCTTTATTTTGAGTGCCCTTGTTTGCAAAATGCTTTGAACTTGAACTGCTTTTCAAATGTATATTAACCTTTTGAAACATGTTTACTTGTGAACACAAGGCCTTCTCTTTCCTGTGGATCTCAAAAGAATACCTGAGAAGACATGGAGATAGATCTTTGTACTCATTTAAAAAGAAATGTAGAACTGATGTGCTAAGATCTGAGGATGTGATAGTTGCCCGGTTTCTGGCTAGTGCTCACTTAATCCCTCTCATTTCTTGCCTGCTGCTCCATGACAAAAGCCATACTTCAGAATTTCCAAGTCTGTGGTTTTATTTCCACAACATACATGAAAGGGAAACTCATTAAAAAAAAAACAAAAACCTAAATGGCCAATAGACACATAAAAATGCTTAACCTAACTAGTAATCAAAGAGGTAAAAATTAATACAACATTAAGATCGTTTTTGTCTCTTAGATTGATAAAATTGAAAAGACTGATAATCATGTTGACCTGGGGGTGGAGAAACAGAGCACTGCTTTGGTAAGGGCCTTTGTGGTTGGGTCTAACTTGACAGGTTTCCCTAATTTGAATCTGAAAGTGAGCAATTCCCTTCTCATTCCCTTCTGTCCCAGAAGGCTCTATGCTCTATGGCCTCCTTTCCCACTCTGCATGCCGGAGGGGAGACTTTGTGAGGACATAAAAGATCCTGTTATCCCTTTACTCAAAGTAATAACTACCTCCACACCTCTCCTTTGAGAGAGAGGCACTCTTCAAAACACTCTCCCTCAATGAATGTGATCCAACAGAATTTTCTATGTCTCCTCCATAGGAAAGAAGATGGCAGATTTTTGACTTAAAAAAATAATTTGTTCAAGTTACTCCTTTCACCAGGCACCCTACTACAAAAAAGAGCTTCCTGCCAGTTTGATTAGTGTGCAGGAGTTCTGCAGAGACTGACCAAGTCTTGATACACTCACTGAACCAAGTTTCTAGACTTCCAGAAGTGAGGATCAGACCCTGGACTACTGTCCACTCAGGCAATAGCCTCTATAAGAAATCAGCAAAACTCTTTTATCCATTCCTTTAGGAAATATTTATTCCCTACTGACTATGTGCTAGGTACTGTTACAGGCACTGGGAAATACTGCAGCGAACAAAACACAGAACAGACAAAAACCTCTGCCCTGATGGAGATTACAATGTAGTATGCTTGATGGGTAATTTCTATTTATTCATTTACTCATTTGAGCATTTATTCAATAAATGTTTATTGAGCATATAATAGGTGCTAGATACTATATTGGATCAGTAGTTATGTCTAGCATAATCAGAATTAATGATCCTAGGGATTTTTTTAAAAATTGAGATAAAACTCATCACTTTAATCATTTTAAAGTGTACCATTTCAGTGGTTTTTTAAAAATATATTCACAATGTTGTACAACCATCATTATTTAATTCCAGAATATTTTCATCACCCCAGAAAGAAATCTAATACCCATTAGTCTTTTCTCATTCCTCTCTCCCCTAAGTCACTGGCAAACACAAATCTAGTTTCTATCTCTTTAGATTTGCCAATTCTAGACATTTCACATAAATGGAATCATATATGACCTTTTGTGTCTGGTTTCTTTTACTTAGCATAATGTTTTCAAGATTCACCCATGCTGTGGCATGTATCAGTACTTCATCCCTTTATATGATTGAATAATATTCCATTATATGGCTATACCACATTGTGTTTATCCAGTTATCAATGAATATTTGGCTTATTTCTACTTTTTGATTATTATAAATAATATTACTATGAAGGTTTGTTACAAGTCTATGTGTGAATGTTTTCACTTCTCTTGGGTATATGTCTAGGAGGGGAGTTGATGGGTCTCTTTTCACTTTTTTGCTGATATCCTTTGAAGCACAAAGTTTTTAATTTTGAATGAAGTCCAAATTATCTGTTTTTTTCTTTTGTTGCTTGTGCTTTTGGTGTCATATCTAAGAAACCATTGCTAATGAACATGATTTACTCCTAGGTTTCCTTCTAAAATTTTTAAGGTATTAGCTCTTATATTTGTCATCGACCCATTTTGGGTTAATTTTCATGTATGGTGTGAGTTAGGGGTCCAACTTCATTCTTTTGCGTATGTCTATCCAGTTGTTTCAGCATCAGTTGATGAAGAAATTATTCTTTACCCATTGAATGGTTTTGGTACCCTTGTTGAAAATCAATTGGCCATAGATGTACGGGTTTATTTCTGTACTTTCAATTCTATCCCATTGGTCTATATGTCTGTCCTTAAGGCAGTACTACACTATTTTTGATTACTGTAGTTTTGTAGTAAGTATTGAAACCAGGAAGTGTAAGTCCTCCAACTTTATTTAAGATTGTTTTTGCTATTCAGGGTCCCTTGCAATTCCATATGAATTTGAGAATTGGCTTTTCTATTTCTGCAAGAAAGGTCATTGAAATTTTGATAGGGATTGTACTGAATATGTAGATCACTTTGGGTAGTAGTGACATCTTAAAGCAATATTGTGTTCCAATCCATGAATATGAGGTATTTTTCCATTTAGTTAGGTCTTCTTTAATTTCATTCAGCACTGTTTTGCAGTTTTCAGTACGTAAGTCTTTGACCTCCTTGGTTTAATTTATTCTTAAGTATTTTATTCTTTTGGATGCTATGGTAAATGCAAATGTTTTCTTAATTTCCTTTTTGGATTGTTCATTGCTAGTATATAGAAATACAATTGATTTTTGGATGTTGATCTTATTCTACAAATTTGCTGCATTCACTTATTAGCTTAAGGAGATTTGTCTGTAGTCTTTGTAATTTTCTGTATGTAGGATTATGTCATCTGTGAATAAATTTTTCTTCTTCCTTTCCAATTTTCCTTTTTTTTTTTTTGCCAAGTTGACCTGACTAGAACTTCCAGTACAATGTTGAATAGCAGTGGAGAAAGAGACATCTTTATCTTGCTCCTGAACTTAAGAACTTAGAGGAGGAAAGCTTTCAGTCTTTCACCATTGAGTATGATGTCAGCTGTGAATTTTTCATAAGTGCCTTTTGTCAGGTTGAGAAAGTGCCCTTCTATTCCTACTTTTCTCAGTGTTGTATCCTGAAAGGGTGTTAAACTTTGTAAATTCTTTTTCTGCATCAATTGAGATGATTGTGTAGATTTTTTCCATTCATTCTATTAATGGGGTGCATTACTACACTGATTAATTTTTTTACATTAAATTACCGAGCACGTGCTGGGACAAATCCCACTTGATCATGGTTTATAATCCTTTCAATATGTTGCAGAATATGCTTTGCTAGTATTTTCTTGAGGATTTTTACATTTATATTTATAAAGGATAGTGGTTTGTAGTTTTCCTTTCTCGTGATGTCTTTGGCTTTGGTGTCAGGGTAACGTTAGTCTCAAGAATGAGCTAAAAAGTGTTCCCCCTACTTCTTTTTCTTTTTTCCTTTTTTTTGTGTTTAATTTTTATTCTCTTTCTTTTCTTTGTGAGGGAGAGTTTGAAAAGGGTTGGTGTGAATGATTTTCTAAATGTTTAGTAGAATTCACCAGTATAGACATCTGGTCCTGGGCTTTTCTTTATTGGAAGATGTTTGATTACTGATTCAATTTCTTTACTTGTTATAGATCTGTTCAGACTTTCTATTTTCTATTCTTTTTGAGTCAGTTCCAGTAACTTTTGTCTTATTTTTAAAAAATATTTTCAGCATATGAATGAAATCAATCCACTTTTCATCTCTGGTGTTGTCTTGCTTATTTATGTCTTCTCTCTTTTTCCCTTCCACCGAAAGTTTGCCAATTTTATTAATCTTTTCAAAAAAACTAGATTTGTTGACTTTCTCTATTTTATATATAGTTTCTATGTCACTAGTCTCTATTTTTGTTGTTATCTTTCTTCTGCACTTTGATTTTTGTTTTAATTGATTTTCAGCCTTTCACATACACACACACACACATATATATATGTTAGGCTGAGCTATGTAAAATTGTCTTTTATAGAAAAATGATTATCAAAATTGTCTTTTTTTGGAATTTGACACAACACTGTAAAATGATTATGAATCAATAAAAATGTAAAAAAAAAATAAAAAAAATAAACTGGTTAGAACCAACTCAGCCCCAAAAAAAAAAAATTGTCTTTTTTACAGGAAAATGATGATCAAATGTTGATTATCAAATTTAATGTGCTTCATTCTAATATTTAAGGCTCAAAAAGTTAGCTATAAGCAGTATTTCTTACAAGTTAAAAAGATGACATTACAAACTTATTTATTGTTTATGAGTGCATTTATTTGTAGTAAAAGTGCAAATCATACCCGGGAAAGATACACACCAATTTCAGGGCAGTATTACTTCTGGGAAGGAAAGGAGGTAAAAGGATATATGTGTAATATTCTATTTTTTACAAAGAAAACATTAAACTATAAATAAAGATGTAAATCAAATAAGGCAAAATACCAATATCTGTTTAATTTTGTTGGTGAGACAATCCCACAAGAGGTGATACTTAGAATTTTTGCTATCATTCAGTTCAATATATTTTCTTATTTTATTATAATTTATGATTTCTTTCTTCCTTTTTTATCTTTGAGTTGTTTGGAAGTCTATTTTAAAATTTCCAAGCATATGGATATTTTGTAGTTATCTTTGTGTATGTGCGTAAACAGAGCAAAAGAGAGAGGTGTGGCAATACATCTGCTCTGGGGAATCTGAGTGAAAGGTATATGGGTTTGTTTTTTTAATATTCTTGCAGTCTGAATTCTGAAGTCAGTCTGAAATCTATAAGTCTGAAATTACGTCAAAATAAAATGTTAAAAAAAATCTAAAAAAAAAGATTCGCCTTCTCTGGAGACTCATACTTAAAATGAAATTTATTTCACATGATATTAATTCTAAAACTTTTGTATTTTAAACTTTCCTCTTTTAGCTCTTCCTTTTATAATACATTAAACATGTTGATATGCTAAAAATTTCCAATACACATATTTGATATTCACTATACCTCATGACTATATCCAACTATGGCATACTTGGTTCTGTTATTGAAATTAGCTTGTGTTTTTCTTACTGGGATAAATGTATCCTGTTATTAAATATCATTATTTAATTTTCCCAAATTTCCATAAGTCATTAATATTGTTTTATATAGTCAATATTCACTTACATTTACGTACGTATTTGTTTTCCTCTTCATTTCTTTCTAAATCTCAGCTTTTACATCTGGAATAACTTTCCATCTGCCTGAGGTATGTCTTTTAGAATTTCCTTTAGTGTGAGCCTCTTGGTAGCAGGCTCTCTCAAGTTTTGCTTGTCTAAAAATGTCTTTATTTCATCCCAAATTGTAAACTTGGAATTACCGAAAATTTTATATAAAAAAATGAATAATGTCATCATTACTATCGTATTGTTCCCTTTTTCACTCAAAATCAAATGTTTGCTTTATTTTATTATTGTTCTTGTTTGTATAGGGTTTTCCTTTAATTTTGAAAATTGTCAAAACTACAGAGAAATTGACAGAATTGGAAAATAAACACCTGTATACTCTTTACCTGGATTCACTGACTGTTAACGTTTTGCTACATTTTCTTTTTTTCATTTTTCTTTCCCTCCCCTTTTCTGTGACCTCCTCCCTCTCCTCTTCCTCCCTACCCCGTCCTCCTTTTCTTCCTCCTCTTTTTCTCTTTCTTGTTAACACTAAACCAATTAAGAGTACACTGCAGATATTATGACACTTTAATTTCTTCAATATGTATCTCTTGAGAACAGACATTCTCCTATATAACCACAAATAATTATTATAGGATGTTAATGTTAATACAATATTATTACCAAATATTAGGTCCACATTTAAATTTCTCCAATTATTCCAATAATGTCCTTTACACATTTTTTAAAAAATCCATGAACCAACACAGGATCATACATTGCATTTAGTTGTCCTGTCTGTGATGCGTGAAGTGGGTTTCTTTGTATGTATTCTCCTCAGGAACCACTGGGTTTCTCTAATCTGTTTATTGCCGTCCTTCATAGGTTCTGGAAAATTCTTGGTCGTTTTCTTCCTGAATATTGTTTTTGTCCAATCTTTTTCACCTCTCTCGTTGGACCTCTAATTAAAAACAGTCAGTCCTCATTATCTGTGGATTCCGTATTTGCAAATTCACCTACTTACTAAAATTTATTTGAAACCCCAAAATCAATACTTGTGGCACTTTTGTGGGCATTCCTAGACATGTGTAGAGTGGCAAAAAATTTGAGTCACCTGATATGCATGTTTCTAGCTGGGATCAAACAAGGTGATGCTCTGTCTTTTTGTTTTAGCTCTCCTGCTATAGACAAGTGCCCCTTTTACAGTCTATTTAATAGCATTTTTTCTTGCATTCCTGTGTATTTCATTGATGACTTCTCTGTTTAAAATGCATTATTGATTTTGCTGGTTATTTCTACCTATTTTTGCTCTTGGAGTCTAGTTTCCTTGTATACTTGGACATCTTTGACTGTGTGTTGCACACTGTATTTAAAATTTTTTTGTAAGAATAATTTGAGATCAAGAGTAAAGGTGACTTCCTCCAAAAAGGATATGGATTTAGCTCTGTTAATCACTTGGGGGTACCAGCAGTATGGCTCTGCTTTAAGTCTAGTACAAGGATTGAAGTTCTCTGAATGACCCAGAGAATCCGACTTGGGCTGTAATCCCATGTAAGGACTGTCTCAATTCTGGTTCACCATTTCCCTGAGGGTGTAGCACTTTGGGGTCCCAGCTTAGTCTGTGGAGGATCTCCTGTTTGTGAAGGACCTGGGCTTTGACTTCTATCCTGCTGCTACTTGTTCTTTGAGTTTTCAAAGTGAAAATTCAAAATTTGGGGGACTGTCAAAAACTCAGAAAAAAAGTTGCTTTGTTCTTACTTACCTTTCTGGTGACTATTTTCCCTTTACTTTTGGCCTGGTAATTCCACACTGTCTTGTTGGGTCTTTTACACTTTTAAGATGGCAATTTTTATACTGTATCCAGTGTTTTCCATTGCTTTCAGTAGGAAGGTTGTCCAAATAATCTAGCCCTCAATGACCGTAATTAGGAAGCTAGCATTTAATTCCATCCTGTTTTATTTTCTATCTCTTCTGCAAGGTGAAGGCCATTTCTCAGGCTCAGTTTCTCATCCCCTGTATGTGATCACTCAAACAGAGGATGACATATTTCCACAAGAATAAGCAGTAGTTTTAAGGCAAAGGACAGTTCCCCAGGGCAAAAAAAACAAAAACAAAAACAAAAACAAAAACTCTGCAGAAACATAAGGTAACTTTAGTTTAACTACATCTAACAATTTTTGCAACAATTTATATTACCAAACAGAACTCCATTTGTCAGTCTAAAGACATCTTCATACAGGTTGCTTCATAGTTTCCTTTAAGAACAAAATATCATTACCTCCTTTGCATGTATGGAACTAAAGGGCCCATTCAAGAGTTCTCCCCAACCTCTCCTACAAAAGCAGCAGCTTGAACTAAAGATGAATTCACATTCCTATTCCCAAGCTCAGTGCTTGTATCTTGCAAATAAAAATCTTCTCAACTTTTATCCACCAATATTTTCAAAAAATTCCTAGGCCTCAAAATTCATCCTAGGCACCTTATTAACTTTCCATCATTTAACAGGCAGATTCCAACTGAATCCTTCCCCCATCTCTCCTCTTTCCAACCTTGACAGTTTAAATGGAACAAAAGTTGATGACCTACAATGCTGCCTTTCATAAAAGCTGCCTGTTGCTGAATAGGTCTTGCCAACACATTTGCTTATAAAAAGCAGGTACCTCTGTGGCAATATTTTATTCCAACGATGCTTTTTCCATTCTACCAGTACATGCCAAAACTGCAGTCACTTTGGTTGACTGCCCTTAGTACAACGGAGTCAAGTGTTTAGCTTTACATTTTTCGGTCTTGTGTGTTCACTGGCTAAGATGCCCAAGCTGAGATGGTTTAACACATCAAAGAGACACTGAATTTATGAATAAGGAAGAGGGTAGTACTTGAAGAGGCTCTCTAGTGGTTTTTAAATTTGAAAATTAGTGCTCACTGTCCAGCAAGTTTTTATTTATTATTTGATAGAAGTACAGGGTGTTTCAAAGAAGCATCTTAAAATACTGAGATTTAGAACAACTTGTTTTAACATGAGAAAGTTTGTTTACTGGGTATAGATGGAAATGGAGTTGAGAGTGTCTGTATAATAGAAATTCCATCAGAAAGAAGGATGAGGGGAGGGAGGAAGGGCAGGAGACAGCTTCCTCTTAGGCAGAGGAGAAGAACGGACAATTTGGTTAAATCTAGTCACCTGCCTCCTCCTGTCCCTCCAAGTTTGTAGGTACAATTACTTGAGGATATTCTAGATATGGTAATAAGTAACTCTCAATGTTAGCACCTTAATGCAACAAAGATTTATTTTTCCCGCATATTCTATATAGATCTGAGGGACTTTCTAGCACAACTGTACCTCTCTGTGGTAACTGTACCATCCAGACTGATGGGGACTTCACCATCCAATAATTGTACCGTCTTAAACATGTGGTTGTTTAAACTTGACTGATGTAACATGGGAAGAAAGAAAGTTTGAGGATCTTGCACAAGCAATTAAATACTCCATTCCAGAAGTGGTACTGCCACTTTAGCCTGCAAGACACTGGCCAAACTTGTCACATGGCCCTGACCAAGTTCATGATGGATAGAGAAGTGTAACTTCCTACGTGTTTGGAAGGAGAGGAAAACCAGACATCAATGAGTGTGAGAAGTCTCTACCACAGACCTGCACAACTGAGACTCTTTCCCTGTCTTGCAAGTTATTGTGTCATAAGATGTAAGTGGAAATGTATGGTTCTTAGTCATAGAATACAAGCCTGTGCTACACTGTGGAGAGGAAGGAGCCATTTGTCTTTAAAAAAAATTCACTCCCAGTCCTACTGCCATTAGGATAAAGTTCAAATTCTGATTCCATGGTTTGCAAGGCTCTCCAAGACCTTGTTAAAAAGAAAACCTCCAGGCTCAAAATGGCATCACTGGTGCTAAGGCCCACGATACTAAACACAGGTTTAATACCTAGCCTAATTTTAGTTTTGACCTTCACCAGAAAAGTAATCTCCATCACACAGTCTGGAACTTTATGGTCAGCATTGGTGAGGTCATCTGCCACACGGGGCTCTCCCCACCCTCCAGAGAGAAGGCAGTGTACTTGTCTTCCTCACCAGGATGTGAGCTCTATGAGGGCAGAGGCCATGTCTGTCTTGTCCAATGCCCACCATATGGCTTAGCAATTAATGGGTGTTCATATATTTTTGTTAATGAATTACTAAGTAAAGGAATGAATGAATGTCAGACATTCTTTATCTCCTGATGTCAGGATTCTCCTGGTACCTCAGACTCCAAAGAAATTGCTGGTTTTTACTGGGAAGGAGCTCCCACTGACCTTCTTGTTTAATTGATGCATACTTGCAGCACAATCTTCCAGATACATGCAGGGCAAAGCAGCCAGGTTCAGGGGTTGGAGGATGGGGCAATAAGGTAGTGGTGGTGCTCATGTTCCTGGTGGGTTAGTGGTATTGTCTGTGTAATTGGAGGCTGTTTTTTTTCATATTTGTACTTAATTTTTTAAGAAAATTTCAACACAATATAATAAATGTTGTCATAAAGATGTGCAGGAATCAGTTTCTAGTATAATTATTCATTTATACTACCTACAGCTTTTCCTCTTCATCTTTGGGTCCTCAGTGTCACAGCCATTGCCTCTTGCATCACAGAGATTTTTTTTTAAAGTATAATTGGCCTACAACACTATGTTAGTTTCAAGTGCACAACATAGTGATTCATATGATTTTTCTTAATGTCACGTCTGTCTCTCTCAAGTGGGATGCCAATTCCATGAGGACTGGTGCCAAGTTTTCTACCACTTTGGAGGCCTCCAACTTTGCTGGCCCAGTACGTTTAACACTTGATAATCAGCTTCCCCAGGAGCTGACTAAAAGTTGTGTGCAGGAAGGCTGATGAAGATTTTGAGGTTCATTGGCAAAGGTAACTGGAGCAGAAGTGTGCTCTTGCCCTTGTTTAATTAGAGGTGTGGGGTCCTCTTGAGTAAACACACGGCCATATGCTAATATTGGTTTTTTTTTTTTTACCCCAGGGTGAACATTAACTCTTATTTTTATCTCTCTTTTGTTTTAAATTTATTTTATTTATGTATTTATTTTTATTGAAGTATAGTTGATTTACAATGTTGTGTTAGTTTCAGGTGTACAGCAAAGTGATTCAGACATATATATATATAGATGTGTGTGTGTGTATGTATATATGTATGTATGTATATATATATATTATATATATATATGTAATTTTCCATTATAGGTTATTACAAGATATTGAGTATAGTTCCTTTGCTATACAGTGGATTCTTGTTGGTTTTCTATTTTATATATAGTAGTGTGTATATGTTAATCCCAAACTCCCAATTTATCCATCCCCCCACCTTTTCCCTTTGGTAATCATAAGTTTGTTTTCTGTGTCTGTGAGTCTATTTCTGTTTTATAAATGAGTTCATTTGTATCAATTTTTAAGATTCCACATAGAAGTGATACCATGTATGATTTGTCTTTCTCTGTCTGACTTACTTCACTTAGTATAATCTCAAGGTCCATCCATGTTGCTGCAAATGGCATTATTTCATTCTTTTTATGGCTGAATAATATTCCACTATCTATCTATCTATCTATCTATCTATCTATCTATATATATACACACACACACACATATACACACACATACATATATATACACACGTACATACATATACCACATCTTCTTTATCTATTCATCTGTCCATGGACATTTAGGTTGCTTCCATGTCTTTCCTATTGTAAATAGTGCTGCTAGGAACGTTGGGGTGCATGTATCTTTTTGAATTATGGTTTTCTCCCAATATATATGCCCAGGAATGAGATTGCTAGATCATATGATATCTCTATTTTTAGCTTTTTAAGGAACCTCCATACTGTTCTCCATAGTGACTGTACCAATTTACATTCAATATTGGGTTACTGTTATAACAACTTTGCTGTGGGAATAAAATTTCTTCCCAGGTCCTGTTATTATTTTAATGTGTAAATATGTCAACTACTAAGTCTCCTTGGAGAATCCCACCAGACACTTCTGAAAAGAAAAAGGGGCGCTTTACATCTGGAGGAAGAGATTACTCCTGTCTTACCCTTGTGGATTTCTTATTCTGTACAATTAATGTCACAGTTTTCATTTTACTGTGCCCTTCACTCTTCTTGAGTTTGACTAACCATGGACCTTTACAACTCATCCCAGAGAACCTGTGCATTCATTTATATGTTATGCCCAAGAAACAATGAGATATAAGCAATGTACAGTAAAAATTCAAAGGTGTGTGATAAGAGTTAACCTAAGTGTGAACACAAGGGTTGCAGAAATCTTGAGTAAATGATCTCTAAATAAACGTTTACCTGTGTTAAAAAATAAAAGTTCAAAGTTTTAAGGAGATTCTAAGCTGAATCCTTTTATAAATTAAATGAGTCATACACTGTGAATAAATAACCCACACTTGATCTGGTTTAGTAATTTGCATTTTTCATATTGGAGTTTTCTAAGGTCAGGCACAATAATACTGAGAAATCACTTACTAATGTCATTATTTTTGATAAGGAACAACCACCCACTTGCCAATATGTACTGTTGTAAACCAGTACAGTTGTAGAAATTAGTGCTGTTAACCAAGTTTTTCTGGTTCTCCTTGGCACATCATAGGGTTTCACCTCCTGGCCTCTCTGAGGTTGGGTGGGGCCATGTGAATTGTGAATAGTTGCTATGTATTGAATGTGTGTGTGTCCTCAAAATTCATATATTGAAGCCCTAATCCTCAATATGATGATATTAGGAGGTGGGGCCTTTGGGAGGTGGTTAGGTCCTGAGTGTAGAGCCCTCATGAACAGGATTAGTGCCCTTATAAGAAGAGGCATGAAAAAATAAAAGAGTAAAATAAGGAATGACCAAAAAAAGAAGGAAGGAAGAGACACAAGAGAGATTATTTTATAATCATTCCAAAATTTTCAATAGTTAAAATTATATTTAGAGTCTAATAACTCTTCATTTTCTTTCATTGATAAATACTATGATGAAATATCTTGTGATGACACACAAGGTATCTTTCCATTTCTTTGTATCATCTTCAATTTCCTTCATCAATGTTTTATAGTTTTCACAGTATAGGTAACCTCCTTGGTTAAGTTTATTTCTAGGTATTTTGTTGTTTTTGATGCAATGGAAATGTTTATGCCAGTTATAAAATTCTGGTTTTTGAAGTGGAAAAAAAAAAGTGAATGAAGGGCTGCAAATGGCAAAGTATTCTCCTTTCTTATGGATGAGTTATACTCCATCACATATATATGCTGCATCTTCTTTATCCATTCATCTATTGATGTGCACTTACAATGCTTCCATGTCTTGGTAATTATAAATAATGTTGCTGTTAACAATGGAGTGTATGTATTTTTTTTAAAAAATAGACTTTATTTTTTTAGAGCAGTTTCAAGTTTACAGCAGAACTGAGCAGAAAATAGAGTTCCCACATAGCCCTCCCCACCCACACATATATACTCCCCTCCCCTCAACATCCCTCATCAGTGTGGCACATTTGGTACAACTGATGAACCAACAAGGGCACATTACTATCAACCAAAGTCCATGGTTTACATTAGGGTTCACTCTTGATGTTGTACATTCTGTGGGTTTTGACAAATGCATAATGACATGTAGCCACTATAGTATCATACAGAATAATTTCATTGCTCTAAAAATCCCTTGTGCTCCATCTATTCATTCCTCCCTCCCTCCCTCTCCCCAAACCCCTGGAAACCACAATCTTTTTATTGTTTCTGTAGTTATGCCTTTTCCAGAATGTCTTTTGGTTGGAGTTGTACAGTTTGTAGCCTTTTCAGACTGGCTTCTTTCATTTAGTAATGTGTCTTTTAAGTTTCTTCTATGCCTTTCATGGCTTGATAGATCTTTTTTTTTTACTGCACATATATTTTAAAATTTACATGTATGTACTGTTCATTGTTTCTAAGAATGTTTAGAGCTTTAGCTTTTTAAACTTACATAGTTATCAAAGGAATAAAGCCAACCACAAAATAAGAATTAACTCAAAAAGATACGTACACCATGCTATTAAGAGCAACATTATTTGTAATTGCCAAGATATGGAAGCATCCCAAGTGCACATCAATAGTTGACTAGATAATGGAGATGCTATATACATATATATATATATAGGAATACAACTCACCCATAAATAGAAAGATATTTTGCCATTTGTGGCCCTTCATTCACTTATTTTTTTCACTTCAAAACCTAGAATTTTGTAACTGGCAGAGACATTTCCATTACATCAAAAACAACAAAATACCTAGAAATAAACTTAACAAAGGAGGTTACCTATACTCTGAAAACCGAAACGACACAAAGAAATGGAAAGACTTCTTGTGCTCTTGGATTGGAAGAATCAACACTATCAAAATGGCCACACTACCCAAAGCAATCCACAGAACTAACACAACGCCTGTCAAAATATTCACAACATTCCTCACAGAACTAGAACAAACAATTGCAAAATTTATAAGGAACCGCAAAAGACCCCGAACAGCCAAAGCAATCTTTCGTAGGTCTCTCTCTATTTTTTTCCCCCCTCTTTTGTCTTCTTTTTGTTCTCTTTTCTTATGGTTTGATGACTAGAGAAGGTCCTTTAACATTAGTTGTAAAAGCTGGTTTGGTGGTGCTGAAATCTTTTAGCTTTCATTTATCTGTGAAGCTTTTGATTTCCCCATGAAGTCTGAACGAAAGCCTTGCTGGATAGTTTTCTTGGTTGTAAGTATCCCCCTTGCATCACTTTAAATATTTTGTGCCACTCCCTTCTGGCCTGTAGAGTTTCTGCTGAAAAATCAGCTGATAACCTTATGGGAGTTCCCTTGTATGTTATTTGTTGCTTTTCTCTTGCTAATTTTAATATGTTCTCCTTATCCTTAATTGTTGTCAATTTGATGACTATGTGCCTTGGTGTGTTCCTCTTTGGGTTGATTCTGTGTGGTACTCTCTGCGCTTCCAGGACTTGGGTGACTATTTCCTTTCCCAAGCTGGGGAATTTTTGGTTATTATCTTCCCCCCAATTTTCTCAGGTCCTTTCTCTCTCTCTTCTCTTTCTGGGACCTCTATAATGCGAATATTAGAGTGCTTGGGGTGTATGTATCTTTTTGAGTTAATTCTTATTTTGTGGTTGGCTTTATTTCTTTGATAACTATATAAGTTTAAAAAGCTAAAGCTCTAAACATTCTTAGAAACAATGAAAGTACATATATGTAAATTTTAAAAATATGTGCAGTATATTGTATATATGTATTTACATGCAACACATTGTATATGTGCAAACTGTTAACAAATCTACCTAATAAAACTGAAAAAAGAAAAAAAAGAAGTATCTTGTGAGGACACAAATGGATTTCAAATCCAATCGAACTTTTTCATGTCAAGCACAGTATTTCAAAATAACAATGATGTTACAATTTGCAGAACACACAAGCAGTTATCATGTGGCTAACTTGCATGCAATGAAAAGGGAGCATCAAACAGATGTTAAGTATGTGACATGTGAAGATATGGATTTGAGTCTGGTACCTGGAACTGCACCCACTCCCTCACTGTCCCCTTCCTCACTCTCTCCCCAAGCCTCCCTCAAATCCTTGTCCCAGTGGTAGAGCATCTCCTTGTGTTCACTCAGCATGAAGCAGTGGTGCAGCCAGGGCTGGAAGTGTCCTTAGTACTGGATGCCTGTGAAGGATGTAGGGCAAGACTCCAGATTCTGTTCTGCAAGGTCTCTTTTCTGAAGAAAAGACCCTATCTAGGCTGCTAGCAGTTGGTGGCAACTGGCCTGGGGGCTCTCACTCCCCCAAGCCCTGTCTGCCCCAAACCCTAAGAAGGTCAAATATTCTTGCCCACTTCTCATCCTTGGCAGTACCCAGTGTGTCAGGGCCCACTGGTTAGGAAGCTCTGCTTCAACTTTCCCTAGAACTACACACAGAGGGTGGAGGAAGTGTCACCATGTTAGGCCTTCAGAAGATAGGTGTCTCCTTGTACTCTTGCTAGCTCTCAACCTGTCTGTCTAAGGTCCCTCTCTCTCTAAAGAGTTGCAGAAAGTGTTTTGGTTTCTTCCTCTGGATGCAGATGGAGACTTGCCACTACTCAGACTGGACACGCTCTGAGGCTGAGGCCTGTGGGTGCTGTGAGCCACCCACAGCTGAGTATAACACTCCTCCTGTTTGTCCTCTGATACCTACAGAAGCTTCTGTGCCAGTGCAAGCCTCAACCACAGTGACACCAGGGGCGGGCTTGGACTGCTGAACGCCCAGCAGCGCTATGTTGTAGCATCAACAACAGCTGAAGGAAACACTCCCTAGGTGGACTGAGCAGGCTTCTAACTTTCTTTTCTCAAAGCAACACAAGCCAGCACTGACCCTCTGACATGAGTATGTGCCCCTGAGATTTGTTGAACTCTTGTGAGAGAGAGCACCCCAGAGAGGGCAGGCACATATTCTAATGATAGGTAAAATGAAGGGCTGGGGAGAATTTCATGAGAAAAGTAATAGAAATGTAATTGTTTTACTTCAAACTAGATCAGTGGTATATATATAGTTTCACAGTTTAAATTTGTTCTTTTCCCAAAACATAATTGCCTTAAGTTATTACTGGCTTCTGGCACAACTGGCCTTAAGAGAGATGTGATGACATATTAGAGTAGTGAAACAAAGTGGGCTGCCCTCTCCGTTAATCTTGCCTGTTGTGGATGTCAAATCTCATTGCAAACCTCATTTTCTTCAGGAAGCTAATCCCTGCTCTGTCAGATTCTTTAATCCTGGGTGCCCTTGGACAAGTAGGACAAAACTTCTCTGAGTTTTTTTTCCTATTTGTTCATCTGCTCAAATGTATAGGATTTAGTCTGCCAGTTGACTGCTCAATGGACTGAAGTGCTCCCCATCCCATGGCTCTGGTCCATCTGGGGAATGGGGAGAAAAGAGCCAAGTACAAAAGAATGTTGGAACCAGAGTTAAGGTCCTGGGAGTTGCTTTCTTTTCTTCTCCTTGGAATTATAAATATCATTTAAGTCATGAAAGTGCCACCTGGGTTAACAGCCAAGTCACCGTCTTCCCTCACCCAGGCTGGTTTTCCAGCTCACCAATTGCATTTTCATTTCTTATTGACCCTCATGCTTCCTCCCCTATGCTCCCCTAAACAAGTGAAGCTTTCCCCCACCATAGCACTTAGGACTCTGCTTACTTCTGTGTCTTTCTCACTATACTAAAAACTCAGTGAGGTGAGGGCCTGTGTCTGCCTTGTTCTCCACTGTACTTCCCACCTGGCATGTGGTCTACCTGGCATAGAGTCAGCATTCAATACATATTTATTGCATGAACTGAACCAAACTCTATTGGGCTAGGTGACCTGAGCAAATTTATTCCTTTCTCTAAGACTCAGTTTCCCTATCTATAAAATGAGGGCTATGGGCTAGATACTCTCCAAGAGCCTTCCAGGTTCTAACATTTTAGAGCTTACTTTCCTCAAACCTCAATCCAATCCCAGTCATGTTACTCCCTGATGACTTCACCCTCCATTTTGATAATACTGAAACTGTCCAAAGTGAGGTCTTGTAATATATCCTGCCCATTTCAAAATTATTTTGCACAACCACTTCTTCTCCCTTGTATTACTTTCTGTTTCAAAGAAGAAAGCTTTCTTCTTCCATCCAAAGCTCACTCCTCCACCCCCACTCTCTACCTGACCCTGCTATTCTCTGATATCTTACTTTCATGTGTTCATTCAGTGAACATTTATCGAGCATTTACTATGTGCCAGATATCATGCTAGGACAGAACTATAAGTGTCCAATTCCTACCCTCAAAGGCTTTATACTCTTCCTCTATCATATCTCTGCAGATGCTCTCAAATCTTTACCTTTGGCCTGGATTCTTTTCCAAAGCTAGTTTTCTTTTTCTCTAGGCATCTCCATATGGATGTTCCATCAACCCCTTGTATCATATGTAACATAACCAAAACTAATTTCTTCTTCCCCAAACTGTTTTCCCTTCTTGTTGATATTCTTACTTGGGTTAGTAACTATATCATGGTCTGAGCCACACAGATTAGAGGTCCCAGAGGTACAGTTGCCTTCCTTCTTTTTACTACCTGTGATAGGTGAATAATTGCTCCCCACAAGATAGCCACATCCTAATCACTGGAACCTGTGAATGTTACCTTGTATGGTAAAGGGACTTTGCAGATGTGATTAACAATTTTGAGATGGGAAAATTATCCAGGTAAGTCTGATATAATCACAAGTGTCCTTAAAAGAGAGAGGCTGATGGAAATTTGACACAGAAGAGAAGATTTATATTCAGTATCTTGTAGTAACCTATAATGAAAAAGAATATGAAAAGGAATATATGTATGTACATGCATGACTGAAACATGCCGGACACCAGAAATTGACACATTGTAAACTGACTAGACTTCAATAAAAATATATATATAAGAAGAGGAGAAGACTATGTAACTGTGGGGGCAGAGACTGGAATGACACAGCCACAAGGCAAGGAATGCTGGCAGCCACCAGAAGCTGAAAGAGGCAAGGAACAGATTCTCCCCCAGAAACTTCAGAAAGAACCAGCTCTGCTTAAGCCTTGATTTTAGCCCCATAAGACTCATTTTGGACTTCTGGCCTCCAGAACTGTAAGAGAACAAATTTCTATTGTTTTAAGCCACTAAATTAGTGGTAGTTTGTTACAGCAGCAGTAGGAAATGAGGACACTTCTTGAGTCTGACCTCAAATCTGTGGCTAAGTCCTTCTGAATCTACCTTCACCTGTCTTCCAAATCCCTTCTCCCCTCACTATCTCCACCACTACTGCTCCAGTTCAAGATCTCATGACCTTTATTCCATGTTACTAAAATAGCTTTCTAGCTCGTCTCCCCTTTCTTAATTCTCACCTCCTCCAATTCATCTACCAGAGTGACTTTTCTAAAAACAAAGTGATTTTTTTGTTTTTATATTTCCAAACATTTTGCCTGTAAATCTCTACTTGAACACATCCAGAGATGAGGAGCTTCCTGATTTATGATAAAGTCAAAACAATGATTAGATAACTCAAGTTGTTTGAAAGTTATTCCTGTAACTTCTATCTACTAGGCCTAAGTCTATCCATCAGGCTGTTCCTGGTACCCAGTCTCTACTTCTGTTCTCCCTGTGCAGTTCACTTGACTATGCTGAACTGCCTTTCCCAGAATTTCCTTTCCTGTGTATTTCCCAAGAGGGTGGGCCACAAGACAGATTCTTGTGTGATATTTACAGGGCAGAAATGAAGCAGCAGCCATTTTGTAGCTCATACATGTTGCTAAGCTGTTGACTCACCTCATTGGTATGAGGCAAAGGCTGGGCCTGCCACTGCTCCTCCTCCCCCAGGATCGCTCTTCAGTGTCTCCAACTCCTGGAACAGGTGTGTGGTTTGTTAGGACACCTATACACCAAAGTCAGAGGCAATCAGAACTGACAGGGGTTTCCGTCTGTCCTCATGGGCTCCAGCTTGTCCTTGTGGGTTTCCAGTGTTCTTGCTCTTTCCACTTTACACTTGTCTTCCCTTGCCACCTGCCTGCCCTGTGGTCTTCAAGCTGGAATATCCAATGCAAAGACAACAGCCTTATAGAGACCAAGAGACTGCTTAACCAACTCCCACAATTATATAATGTCAAATCTCTGAAGCAAACCCATATAACCTACACACATATAGAATATATATATGTATATACAGTGGCTCCTAGCTGCTAGAGTCACTCCTAGGGGCTCTGCTTCTCGAATTACACCCTGACTGATGCATTCCCCCTGCTGGGACCATTTACTAGGGGATCATCTAGACCCTGAGCTATAGCCTCAGCTCTGTGCCAGGCTCTAGGACCCACCCTGACCACAGGTCAGAGGGAAGTTGATGGTTGCAACCCAACAATCTGAGACTCTTCCTCAGGTTGCTCTTGCTGCTGGGCCAGTGCTGAGCTCAGGTCCTACTTCTGACAACTGGGCAGCTGCCTTCTTCTTCAGACTCAGTCTCCTTCAAGCTCTAGTTCTGATCACTGGGGCCTGAGTGAGGGGTACTTTTGCTCCCACCATGTTCTCACTGTAGTCCATACAGTGAGGGACTAGGAGGATAGAAACCAGAGAAGATTCTGAGCAGTAACTCATGAACCACATCTTTGGTGATCTCTCATTGGTTGCCACAACTGCCATCTCCTTTGGCACTCACTTATCTCCACTGGAGTCAGATTCCTAGAAGAGGGAGTTGAATAGGGCTGGCTTGGGTCACATGCCCATCCTTGTGTTTAAGGAGGTGGGGACTAATGATTGGCAGTACAACAGGATCCTAAGAAGTGCAGGGGATGCAGATGCTGTGTGGACAGAAGTGCGATGTTCACCACATGCCTGCCAGCTTAGCTTGTTCCCGTACCTTCAGCTCAATCCAGAAGTTCACCTTTCCTCAATTATTTCTATCCCATCACAGGGGGACTAACAAATTTCCTACTATAGCCCTTTCCAGTGCTGTTTGTGAATACATTTTGCTGTGTTCTCAAGGTATGAATTATTCTGCCTTCTGGAATAACACAGAATAAGTCAATTCTTCTTCTACACAATATTCCTTTCAAGAGTTTAAAACAAGCTTTGATTCTGCTCAACCTCTTTGCTTCCCTCTACCTTGGAGCCATCTCTTTTTCAGACTAAACATACTTCCTGGTTCCCTCAGCTGTTCCTCATGGTCCACTTGAGTCAGCTTTTTGAGGCAGGCCCTGTATCTTAAGGCCTGGCACAGAGTAGGTGTTTAGTGTATTTAGTAATTGATCCATTAATTAGATTTCTATACTAATCACTCTACCGGTCAGCTTTCTGGATGCAGTCAAATTGGCGTTGGGTTCAATCATGCACACAGACTGGTGCAGAAGACAATGGGGAGGAATTCCTTCTTTGATTTGGATGCTACAGTGGTCTGAATGCAGTCCACTGAGCCCAGGGCACTTCTGAGAACATGACAGCAGTAGCTCTGTGATGACTTTTGTGCTCACTTCTACTCCGAGCCTCACAAACCCCATAGAAAAGTCCAGGGACTTGTTTTTGTTTTGTTTTTGAGAGAATTTTATTTTTTGTTTGTTTGGTTTTGGCTGGGGGGTATTAGGCTTATTTATTTATTTTTAATGGAGGTACTGGGGATTGAACTAAGCACACACTCTACCACCGAGCTATACTCTCCTTTCAAGAGCTTATTTAACTGCATTTTCTTGAAGCTGCTTCAGGGGGATGCACTGGCAGCAAACTAGCTGTGCCTGTGAAGAAAAACATCATGGCCCCCATCAGCGTGTCTACACTGATATGCTGCCCAGGAATGTTAATTCTAGAGAAATAAGGGAAAATGAGCAAAAAGAAAATAAAACCCCATAATTCTTCCATCCAGAGGCAACCACCATTACAACATAGTTTGTATCATTCCAAATTTAAATTCTGATTCTGCCAATGCTTTTTACTTTGGGCAAGTTTTAAACTTTTTCTGGTCTCAATTTTCTCATCTGAAAAACTGAGATAATAATGCCAATCTAGCAGGGCTGTTGTGAAGATCTGACAAGATAATTTATGTAAAGCACTTAACCCATAGTTACTCTGAAAATTGCAACTATTATTATTTTACCAAGTCATTCCAATGCCAAATAACAGTCTCAACCACTATTCTGATCTTTCTTGTGATGCTTTTCTTCCTTAAAAAAAAAAGGGAATTTAGATGGAACAAAACTGGCCACAAGTTGATGATTACTGAGAATGTGGGTTCACTGTAGTCTTATTTCTACTTCCATATTTGTATGGGAATTTTCCATAATACAAAGTTTAAAAAAGATAAAGAAAGTAAGTAACCTTGAATTCAGATGTTGTCCCAATTTCTTGTTATCAGCTTGTTTTCTGGTTTAGAAGCTAGCAGGAAGGGACTTTGCAAGCTGGGGCTTGCAAGTATGAAGCCCATAACAAAGGGTATTTTGAGATGTAACTATGTGACCATGAGCGTTAGTTTTGGACTGCATAATTTTGGATTACATAGTTTATGGATACTGAGGCGAATGAGTGACTTTCTCCCTAAAGGGCACAAAGCCCATAAGAGGAGGCTGGGGCAGTGCAGAGGTGTGTACAGAGAGGCTAATATGGTAGTGATCTGACAGTGCTGTTGAGTAGTTCTTGTTATGAAGACCCTCTGGTCCTGCCTAGTTCCTGACCTTCTTCTGCCTCCCTTCCATCCTGCGGGCATCTCCCTATCAGCTCTGAGGGCCTACTGTTAACTTTTCAGGAATTTTGTGAGCCAGATGATGTCACACCAGTAGTTTGTAATTGGCCATGGTGGGAGTATTTATATAATGGAAATAAGTAAACAGTACAAGTCAGATTCTTTTTTGTTCTGAAGAGCTGGTTGTTAAATATTTACCAGTGCACCACTGACCAGATCATCCTAGAAAATTCCCTTTTACTCAAATTAGCCAGAGTCAGATTCTGCTATCCTTCTCCTAGCTTCTCCCAGTAAAACAATTAGTAAAAAAGTATACCCTGAAGAGTGAGAACAGCTTGTTACTGCTGCTTCTTTGAAGTGCTAACCATGGTACAGGGCTCTTTTAAAATCAGTGACTCCACAGATACCGATCAAGTGCTCAATTTCCTTCTCTAATTGTCAAACAGCTCTTTGGGGGACTTCTAAGTGACAGGTAGCAGCACTGGAGGCATCAGAGAAGGCAAAGTGCCACAGCCTCTTCCTGAGCATCTCCAACCCGATACATTCCGTGGTATCGTAACAAGCCTCTGGCCTTCTCCCTTTCACTGTTCACTGAGACAGAGGACTGGCTGAGCACAGTTGACCTCTGGCACATTTTTCAGATTTAGTGGTTCATTTGTTCCCACCATCATTTCCCTGGTTTTGGAATCTAGTTTTCCTATGGCATTAAGGAGGCCTGGGTTGTACACTTAACTCTGTCATTCACTCACTATGTCAATGCGGGCAAGTCTCACTCGTCTCTTAAGGTTGTGATCTATAAATTCATGCTCGGCTCTGGCATTCTCTATGCTTGTTGCTGGTAGAGTAACGGGGCTACTACTGATTCCCCTATCCCAATTTGCTTTGATGTTGTTTAAGAACTTATCTTAAACAAGTTTTTGGAAAAAAAACAAAAACAAAAACCCCACAACTTCCTGGAAACTGGAAGCGGCAGTGCGGTGGGGCAGGCGGGCCCTGGTGCCAGAGCCCCGGCAGGGTCTGCACCCTCTGCACCGCCACCATAAGGAAAACACACACACACACACAAGTTTTTGAACTAGATAATTTTTTTCAGTGAGATGAATTCACTTCTGTTCTAAAGGTTCAAATCACAGAGTTACATAGAGTAAAATGTGAGACTCCTTCATTCCTTCCTTGTTTCCCCATTTCTCTTCCTAGAGGTAGCTACGGTAGGAGTTTGTGCATTTTCATCTAGTTCTTCTAAAATGCATTTACATACATACATAAATACATATACATGTACGCAGTGTACACACACACATACACACACACTTGTAAATGGGATCATACTACACATATTACCTGCTTTCATGGGCTGAATCTGAGGATATTGAACTAGAAAATACTACAGATAAAGGACTCACCTTCAGCTCCCTTCCCTCTATATGGCTGTTTTGCTGTCTGATTTTGCTCTCCCCTCCAAGTCCCACACTGCCTAGCCCCATCCCACCCCCCACTATAAGAATATTAGGCTGCCCCATCTGAGATTTGGGCAGAGGAAGAAGCCAATTGCCAATGAGGTTAGGTTGGAATTTCTGTCACCACAGAGTGTATATTTCAGGGTTTTGTGGTGCCATAATTTATTTAACCACTCCTCTAGTGGGAATGACTGTTTGCCTTCAGATTTTCACTATTACAATCTTGCAAAAAAAAATAACTGTAAATATATCTTTAGGCATGTTTGTCTCCATAAGCTAAATTCCTTGAAGTAGAATTACTGAGTTTGAAGGAATTCACACTGAAATATTTGAGAGACATTACCAATTACACACTAGAAGTTATTATTTCATATATCACCAATAGCATGTGAGTGTCTATTTCCTCACACATTTTTGTCAATACTAGATATTCTTAATCTTAGTTTTGGCTAACTGATGTACCAAGAATAGTCTCATTTTAATCAGCACTTTGCTAATAACTAGTGAGGCTGAACAGCTATTCGTGACAACTGATCACCTATTTTTCATCTTAAGGATTGCCTGAAACATCAGTGAAATGGCAGAATAGGGAACTCCAAAAGTCCATCCCACCACAAAAACAATGAATAAATTGGCAAACACTGTCAAAATAAAAATCTGTGGGACTCTGGAAACTAATCAAATACAGCAACCAGGGGAATACTTAATCGAGAAACTGTATCCAAATCTCAGTAAGAGAGATTTGTGGCATTTAAACTTACAATGGTGCCACTCCTTAAACCCAAGCTAGGCGGTGGCCTTGAAGACAAGAGCCCACACTCCTGGTACAAGCTCACCCAGTACTGGAGGGAGTAGAACAGACCTTATTCTCAAAGAATTATGGTTAATATTTTGACCTGTCTGGTATCTCCCTGAAGGATGAGCTCAAAAGGCTTGCCTTAATTTTACCTAACTTGGAACTTCCCCAGGGCTAAGGTGGCTACACAGGGGATGTTTTTTTGAAAATGTTTAAAGGCAAATGTTTTTAGCTGCTGCTCCCTGGAGCAAGGGATAACAGGAGTGGCAAACAATAGAAAACTGAAAAGCTTGGGAAGAGAGGCTGGGAAATGAGATGCCTTGAGGGAAAAGGGCTTTGAAAAGCTCCTCTGTATTCCTGGGAATCTAGAAGTTTGTGTGTATGCCCAAGGCTGTGCATGTGCTCAGGAAAGATCTGAGAAGGCTATAGCTCTCACCTATGACCCACCTCAAGGCTCTGTGGAAGCAGGGAGTGAAGGTCAGGCAGAGTTGATGGCACACCACAACACACACAGAACCCTCCTGCAAAGATGAGGAGATTGTTGTTGTTGTTCCATGCATCTAAGGCATTGTCTGTTAAATCACTAGCTGACCACTGAGTGTGCGGAGTAAGAAATTCCGTGGCCACAAACGACAAAGAATACAGATCTTACAAAATTAGTTCAGAGAAGTCACCAAAGAAAGAAATAACAACCCTTCTCAAACTGTTCTGTACTTCAGAACAGTTAAGAATACTGCTTAACTCCTGTGAGGCCAGCATTACTCTGATACCAAAGCCAGACAGAGATATCACTGAAAAGAATACAGACCAATATCCCTTTTGAGTATAGATGTAAAAATCATCAACAAAATACTGGCAAATTGAATCCTGCAACATATTAAAAGGATTATACTCCATGACTAAGTGGGATTTATCCAAGGTACGCAAAGGTGGTTTCAACATACAAAAGTTTAAAAGTATAATATGCCATATTAGAGAATGTTAATAGTCTCTAATTAATAATCTCATATTAATAGAATGAAGGATAAAATTCCACAAACTCATCTCAATTGATGCAATAAAAGCATTTGATCCAATCTAACACCTTTCCATGAGAAAAACAATCAGAAAACTAGGAGTAAAAAGGAACTTTCTCAATACGCTAAAGGGCATCAGTGAAAAACCTATAGCAACTCATGCTCAATGGTGAAAGACTGAGAACTTTGCCCTAAAATCAGGAAGAAGACAGGGATGGCTCTTCACTGATACTCAACATTGTGCTGGAAATTCTAGCTAGGGCAATTAGGCAAAAAACAATTCATCCAAGTTGGAAAGGAAGAAGAAAAACTACCTTTATTTGTAGATGACATGATCTTATATGTGGTAACCTTAAAGAATCCACAAAATAACTATTAGAACTAATAAATTTCAGCAAATTTGCAGGGTAAAGATCAACATATAAACATCAGTTTCATTTCTATATACTAGCAATGAACAATCTGAAAATGAAATTAAGAAAACAATTCCATTTACAATAGCATCAAAAAGAATAAAATGCTTAGGGATAAATTTAACCAAGGAGGTTTATGATATACTGCAAACTAAAGAAAGTTGCTGAAAGAAATTAAAGAAGACCTAATAGACAGACAGCCTGTGTTTATGGAATGGAAGATTTAATATTGTTAAGATGGCAATACTATCCATAGTGATCTACAGAATCAATGCATTCTCTATCAAAATCCCAACGGCATTTTTTGCAGAAGTAGAAAAATCAATCCTAAAATTCACATGGAATTACAAGGGGCCTCAAATAGCCAAAAAAAAATCTTGAAAAAGAACAATTTTAGAGGACTTACACTTTCCCATTTCAAACCTTACTACAAAGCTAAAGTAATCATAACAATGTGGTACTGGCACAACTATACACACAGAGATCAAAGGAGTAGAATTGAAAATCTAGAAATAAAACCATACATTATAGTCAACTGATTTTTGACAAGGGTGCCAAAACTGTTCAATGGGGAATAAATAGTCTTCAATAAATGGTGCCGGGTCAACTGGATAACCACACACAAAAGAATGAATTTGGACCCTTACCTCAAAACATACAAAAAATAACTCAAAATGGATCAAAGACCTAATTGTAAGATCTATAAAACTCTTAGAAAGAAACACAGGTATAAATCTTTGTGACCTTGGATTAGACAATGGTTATTTAAATATGATACCAAAAGCATAAGCAGCAAAAGAAAAAATAGATAAATTGGACCTCATAAAAATTAAAACCTTTAGGGGATGGGGTGTAACTCAAGTGGTAGAGTGCATGCTTAGCATGCACAAGGTCCTGGGTTCAATCCCCAGTACCTCCTCCAAAAATTAAAAACTTCTGTGCTTCAAAGGATACTACCAAGAAAGTGACAAGACAATCCATAGAATGGGAGAAAGTATTTGGAAATGATATATCTGATAAGCATTCAGAATATATAAAACCTCATACAATTCAAAAATGGAAAGAAAAAAAATCCAATTAAAATGGGCAAAGAAATAGACACTTTTCCAAAGAATATATGCAAATGGCTAATAAGCACATGAACAGACGCTTATATCATTAGTTTCTAGGAGAATGCAAATCAAAATCACAATTAGATATTACTTTATACCCACTAGGATAACTATATAAAAACAAACAAACAAACAAACAAACCCCCCCAGAAAATAACAAGTTGTTAACAAGGATATCGAGAAACGGGAACCCTCATACATTGTTGGGAATGTAAAATGGTGCAGTCGCTGTTGAGAACAGTTTGTTAGTTACTCAGTAAATTAAACACAGAATTACTAAATGATCCAGCAATTTTACTCCTAGGTATATATTGAGAGAATCAGAAATATATGTTCACACAAAAACTTGTACACAAATGGATGCTGGCGAGGATGTGGAGAAAAGGGAACCCTCGTGTGCTGTTGTTGGGAATGTACTTTACATCTGGTACAGCCACTATGGAAAACAGTAGGGATGTTTCTCAAAAAATTGAAAACAAAACTATCATAGGCTCTAGCAATTTCACTTCTGGGTATATATCAAAAGGAAATGAAACCACTATTTCAAAAATATATCTATACTCTCATATTCAACGCAGCATCACTTACAGTAGCCAAGACATAAAAACCACCTAAGTGTCCATCTCTGGATGAGTGGGTAAACAAAATGTGGTATATATGTGTGTGTGTATATACTGTATACACACACACATATAAACCATGGAAGATCATTCAGCCATAGAAAAGAAGGAAATCTTGCCATTTGTGGCATGGATGGACCTTGAGAGCATTATGCTAAGGAAGATGTCACACAGAGACAGATAAACACTGTATGATTTCATTTTTATGTGGAATCTGAAAAAAAAAGGAACTCATAGATACAGAGAACAAACTGGTGGTTGCCAGAGGTGAGTGGAGAAATGGCTGAAGGTAGTCAAAAGGTATAAGTTTCCAGTTATAAGAAAATAAGAAAAGAAAAAAGAAAAATAAGTCCTGGGGCTGTAACATACAGCAGGGTGACTGTAGTTAACAATACTGTGTCGTATATTTGCAAGTTGCTAAGAAAGTAAATCTTAAAAGTTCCTATTATGAGAAAAAAATTTGTAACTATCTGAGGTGATGGATGTTGACTCCATTTACTGTGTAATCATTTCACAATATATACATACATAAAGTCATTACATTGAACAGGTTGGACTAATACAATGTTATGTGTCAATTACATCTCAATAAAACTGGGGAAAATTAAAAAAAAAACTTGTACACAAATGTTAGCATTATTCATAGTACCTGAAAAGTGGAAACAACCCAAATGTCCATCAACTTATGAATGGATTAAAAAATTTGGTATATCCATACAATGGAACATTATTCAGCCGTAAAAATGAATGATGTATGTATGGATACATGATATAATGTGGATGAATATTAAAAACATTGTGCTAAGTGAAAGTAGCCAGACACAAAAGGTCACATATTATATGATTTAACTTACATAAAATGTCCAGAATAGGTAAATCCATATATTTATGTATATTATAGATTTATGTAGAGTTTAGATTAATGGTTGCCAGGAGCTTAGAGTAAAGAGTAATGGGAGTGACTGCTTAATATGTATGGGTTACTTATGGGGATGATTAAATGTTCTTGAATTTACATAGTGGTGATGGCTGCACAACATTGTAACTGTATTAAAAACACTTTAACAAAAAGAACTGCCTGTTTAGGGGGGAGGGTATAGCTCAGTGGTAGAGGGCATGCTTTGCATGCAGGAGGTCCTGGGTTCCATCCTCAGTACCTCAATCTAAATAAATAAGTAAATAAAACCTAACCCCCCCCAATTAAAAAAAAAATTAAAAAAAAAATAAAAAAAGAACTGCCTGTTTACATCTTTTGGCTATATTTCTACTGTATAGTTGGTATTTTATTAATTTGTGGAAACTATTTATATTCAGTAGATATTAATTCTTTGTTTCATATGTTGAAAACATCTTCTCATAGTCTGTTGCTTGTCCATTAAATTTGTGGGGTTTTTTTGGCTGTACAGAATTTGAAAATTTTTACAGAGTATGATCTGTTAATATTTTCCATTATGGGTCCTGAATTTGAAACTTAAGATATTTTCCATTCCAAGACTATAAAAATGTTTTTTAACATTTCCCTCTAATGCTGTTGAGCTTTTATTTTTAATGTAGGTTTTACAAACATATAGAATTTTTTATATGTTTAGCATAAAGTGGGAGTTTAACTTTCTTTTTTTCCAAATAGTCCTACACAATTCATTGAATAATGCATGCTTTTCCCACTGATTTGAAATGTTCCCTGTACATATTTTGATAATAACATTGAAAATGTAGTAGTCATTCACACTTAGGTCTTTCAGAAATTCCTCTGTAACAATTGATGGTCAGTATTCAAATAGCCTATTCTATGTGAATTATAAGACATACAAAAATAATGATTTTTATACCTATGCAGTTATTTTAACTATTTTCCCCACAAGGCACTTTTATATCTCTTAAATTATTTGATTGTCTCAATAATTTTTATGGTGGGTGTATTTGTCTGCTAGGGCTGACAGAACAAAATACCATAGACTTGGTGGCTTACACAACAGAAGTTTGTTTCATCATAGTTCTGGAGACTGGAAACCTAAGATCAAGGTGCCAGCAGGGTTGGTGTCTGATGTGGACTCCCCCTTTGAGTTGCAGATGGCTGCCTTCTCCCTGTGTGCTCACATGGCCTTTCCTTGGTATGTCCATGAGGCAAGAGAGAGGGAGAGAGACGAGAGAGACAAGAGAGACAGGGAGAGAGATAAGAGAGATGAGGAGGGTGGGAGAGAGAGAGAGAGGGAGAGGGAGGAAGAGAGAGAGGGAGAGGGAGGAAGAGAGAGGGGGGGGAGAGAGAGAGAGAGAGAGAACTCTCTGGTGTCTCTTCTTCTAGGGACACTAATCCTATTAGATCAAGGCCCTGTCCTTATGATGTTACATAACTTTAATTACTTCCTTAGCAGCCCCATCTCTAAGTACAGTCACAGTGGGGGTTAGGGCTTCAACACGAATTTGAGGGGCACAAATTCAATCTATAATATGCATTCAATCTATAATATTCCATTCCATCTATAATATTCCATTCCTGGTTCCCCCCAAATTCATGTCCTCACATGAGAAATATATTCCAACAGCCCCCAAAATCTTAACTCATTCCAGCATCAACTCTGAAGTTCAAAGTCTTATCTAAATATCATCTAAATCAATTATAGGTGAGGCTCAGTTACAACTCATCCTGAGGCAAAATTCCTTTTCAGCTGTAAACCGTGAAAGCAGACAAGTCATATGCTTCCAAACACAATGATGGGATAGGCATAGGGTGGACATTCCCATTCTAAAAGGGAGAAAGCAGAAGGAAGCAAGGGGTGACACATCTCAAGCAAGTCCCAAACCTAGCAAGGCAAAATCCATTAGACCTTAAGGCTTGAGAACAGTCCTCATTGGCTTGATGCCCTGCCTTCCAGAGGGTCTGCAGTGTTGTCTCCATGGACCTAAGTGGTGCTCTCACCCCTAAAGCTCTGCTGGGTGATGTTCCAGTCCCTGCGGTTCTGCAGATGGGGGTCCTGCTGGGCAGCCCTGCCCCCAGGGCTCTAGGTTGTGGTGGCCTGGTTTGTTGAAACTTTCAGAGGTGGGCCTACCCTCAAAACCTGAGGGGGAATAAATTCTGTCCCCTGGGCCTGTAGGAGTGGTGGCCCTGAGGATCTCTGAGTCACCTTCAGAGTCATTATTTTCTTTTCTTGAAGGATAACACACATAATTTTCTTACTAAGCTTAATTTTAAGTACTTTTTTCCTAAGTACTTTCTTGCTTAGCTCTTAGAAAGAGACTTTATTCCTTTCTCCTTCCTCCTTCCTATCCTGCATCCATTCTGCCTTCTTTTGTAAATCCTTAATTTCATTTTGGGAAATTCTCTCTATACATACTGGATAAAGTCCGTCAAGAATATTAATTAAGATACCTTGTCCGATCCTAACTCAGGAGCAGTGATGTGGACCCAAGCTGGGTCAATCAGAAGCTTCCTCTTGAATTCGATTTGTGAAGAGTGATAAAGACTGGATGAAATGGTAAGCAGTTCTTGCCCGACACCTTCTGGAGTTGCCTGGTTTCTGTCCTGGTTTCTGAAGAGCTGGGTTCGCCAGCCTTTTCTTAAACCAGTTTGCTCCCGTGTATCCTTCAAATAAATTGCTCTTTTCCCCTCTAAGTTAGCCAGAGTTGGATTTTGTTATTCACAACCGAAGAACTCCAACTCATATAGTAAAGGTGATTCATTCATTCGTTCAGCAGGTATTTATTAAGTATTTACTATTTGCCAAGCACTGTGCTAGTCGCAGGGGAGGGCTTTCCAAGTGCTTAATAGGCTGATCTCTTTTTGTCAATAAGAGAGAAAATTGGGGGTTAGCACTACAAGCCATCATTATAAGTGCCAGGAAAGAGACTCTAGGAAACTCCCAGTGCTTCACAGGGAGTTAATAATTAACTATCATTAAATAAAGTTTAATAGAAACAATAAAAACATGAATGTTGGAATTGTAATACTTTTCTCTAATTGAAATAATTAATTCAGGGCTGTAATAATTTTTAACTTTGTAACAAGTTTCCTTGGAGGTCATATGTATTGTTACATTGTGGTGCAGGTTTGAGTAGATCCTGCTGCTAACCACTCAGGAACACATTACATAGTGTTGCCTATATGAGAAGCAGCTCCGTCAAGAAACAACGCCGATTATTTGAGGCATCTGTGTTTGTGATTTATTAATAGCCATGAGGGGAAAAGACACTCACTTGGTATTTCAGGCATTTAAAAGATGAAGGGGTAGTTTGAGGGAATGAGTGGTTTGGGGGAGTTATATAATGATTTCTCTCTACTGCACGCCATGGAAATATACAGGTTAAGCTCTGATATTATCTTAAAGGTCTTGGGATTCTGGATGCTGCTCCACTAATGAAGATTTTAGCAACTTTGGGGGCTTAGTAATTGGCTCCAACGTGACCTTTTCATTGGAACATTTAGGCTCTCCTTTCAGATTCCAGTCATAGAACTGGTGTAGATTCCTTGGCATAATTGATTTCGAGCTCAAATTTAAAAGCACTATTTTCTCTAGAAGAAGCATCTGAATTCATAGCTCACGTATCTCATGATCAGCAGCCAAATGTCTCTTTGAACTGGACTCTGGTTTCAACTGCCTGTGAAAGAACACGATTCTCCTGATTGGCCACCAAGCATTCTTCTCATTGCACTTTCATTTGCCCTTGAAAGAGCCTATCTTTCCAACTGGCCCTCACATGGGTGTGCCTTTCAAACTGGGTTTCCACCTCTCTAAAAATTCTCCCTTAAGAATGCTCTTGCTGACGTGAAGTTAATATTTATTCAAAATCTTTGGGGGTAAATTCTGTGGTATTTAATTTCTTTGTATTTAGGAAAAAACAAAAATAAAAATTAATGAAATATTGGAATGTCCTCTTCATCCGTGACATTTTAGCAAAATTCATAAGGTATACATTTCTTAACTCTTACAAACCTTTAAAGTGATGGGCCACACAACTCACTAAGAAAGGAAAAAAAAAAATAACCAAGGTGCCCTCCATAGTCCCCAAAGTTAATTTTGTCAATACGATGTATTCTATATCACACCATTTCAATCATAGCCTCCAAATTTGGTGAAAATCTGTGTAGCTGTTTCCATACCACAGGGAAACAGACAAAACTGGATGTTAATTACATATATAAGACATAGACTACTGCTACTTGTTAGTACCTCCACCAGAGGGCAGGCATTAAAAAAAAAAAAAGGAAAGGAGAGGCCCTGCTGTGAGGCCCTTGCAACACAAAGGACGCAAGCTACCTAAACCCATCTCTGAACTCATTCCCTCATGGTCCTGTTGGGTCTAGCTTATTTGAATGAAGTTATCTCAGGTAGGGACACTGGGTTCAAATCATGGTTTAGTCACTTCAGGCGGTCAAGAACTATTTATTGAGTGTCTGCTGTGTGCGAGGTCCTGTTATAGGCAGGGAGATACAGGACAGACAAAAACATTCTCTTCTGGAACTAACATTCTAGTATTGTATTTTCATAATCACAGTGAGTCTCAGTTTCATAATCTGTACAATGGGAGCAATAATACTAGAGTTTCTGTGAGCATTTAAATTAGATTCTTACACATCTAATGAAGTTTCTGGATTTACTATAATATACAGTTTGTAAACAGTTTTACATAGTGTCTATAAAATTTTGTGTTCTACTTTATCTCATAAACATTTTGCTATGATTATTTCTATTCAGTATTTTAATAGTTATGTAACATTTCATTGTGTCAATTTATCGTAACATATAAACATGATTGTCTTCCTCTGTTCTATTGTGTACTTGGTTCATAGTAGGTTCTCAGTGAATATTTGTTGAAAGAATGCATGAATATCATATATGTGTCTTATTTGTATCTTTTCACTATTGCAAATAACACTCTTTATCTTTTGAATAATCTTCCTGGGAAAAGTTCTAAAAGTAGGATTATTGTATCAAAATGCATGACACAAGGCATGAATATTTTCATGATCCTCAATATATATTACCATCATGGTGTCATGAAATACTGTACTAATTTAATGACTACCACACTGTGGTTTAATTTTTATTTTTTAATTATTTGTATTATCTAATTTCTTTCATATAGTTACTTACTATTTGGATATTCCTGTTGTAAAACTTATGTGTTTGAGGGGTGGGACACTTTGGAGGGAACACACGAGAGGCGCCACACGTAGGATGCTAATTGAGGAAGGCAAGCCTCAGAATTACCTCCTGAGCCATCATGGAAGCAGGAGCAGAGAATAAGGTGACAGAGGAAGAGTGATGCAGAAAATAAATCGGAGGGACATTGAAGAGATATGTTACATTTTTGCCAAAGACTAAGAGATAACAGATAAAAACTATTACCACAAGGAGTACCTCTTTGTTGCATCACATCAGGGGTGGGGCTGTTTTGTGCAATGAGCACCTGCGACACTGAAAGTGAAGTCTGCAAACTCTGCTGTCTCAGTTGGACTTGAGAGAGCTGATGCAGCACTGGGCATGGAAATGTTGATGAATTAGTATGAATTGGGGCCTGGTTAGCAATATGATTTGCATACCTGTGGTTTGGGGTTAGGCATCCCATATCTTTACCTCTTTGCCCTGAAGAATAGAATTGGTTGAGAGGTTGAAATTAAGCAATGAGCCTTTGATCTGAAATGGTTTGGTAAAATAAGCAATTGTGTGGTTTTGAAAAATAATGTATTTTGAAACATTTTCAAACCTACAGAAAAGTTACAAGTGCAGTACAAAGAACTTCCATATCCCTTTCATCTAGTTTCCTAAGTGTTCACATTTCACTGCCTCTGTACTCGCTTTCTTTCTCCTTCTCCAATCCCCAGACCCCATTAAAATTATGCCAACTGACCTAACAATTTTTCTTTTTCCTTTACGGTTCAGGATTCCATTCAGGAATTTGTGTTGCATTGAGCTGTCATATCTTTTAGGCTCCTCCAATCTGAATGAAATAGTTCTGTAGTCTTTCCCTATGTTTCATGTCCTTAGCAGTTTTACATATTAGTGGTTTTACATTTTGTAGGATGACCCATATGCTTCTTTTGGACTAGATGCAGGCCATGTTTTCTTGGCAGAAATACTCCAGAAGTGATGTGCTCTTCTTAGTGCATCACATCACAGGGCACACAATGCCAACCTGTCCTGTCACCGGTACCATTAAGTTTGATCACCTGGTCATGTTGGTGTCTGCAGATTTCTCCACAATAAAGACATCATTTTTTTCTCTTTGTAACTAACTAGCATTTTGTGGGGAGATATTCCCAGGTTATGCCAATATCATGTTCGTCATCAATTCTCCACCAACCTCCTTTAGCCTCCCGAAGCAAACACTACCGTCATGGTGGCCAAATAGTGATTTTCTATTTCCATCAGTCTTTCTACATTTATTACCTGGCATTTTACTATAAAGAAGAAAAGGGATTCTCCCCTGTTCCAGCTATCTATTGCTGTGTATCAAACTATTCTCAAATGTAGCTTAAAACAATAATCACGTATCTAGCTCATGAATCTGCATCTGGGCAATGTGAGGTATCAACCAATGCAATAAACTGGGTCAGGAGGAGCCACTTTCAAGGTGGTCACTCACATGGCTGACAAGTTGGTCCTGACTTTTGTCTAGGACCTCAGTTGGTCAGCCTGAACCACTACATGAGGCCCCTCCATGTGGCTGCTTGATTTCATCCTAGCATTGTGATGGAAATTCAACAGCAGGCATTCCAAAAGAGTAAAGTGAAAGTGCATGGCCTTTTTCTGATACAACCTCTAAAGTCATAGAGCTTCACTTTCATTGTACTCTGTTGGTTGAAGAAGTCACAAGTATCCACCCTGGTTCAAGAGGAGGGACATAGCATTTACCACTCAATGGGAAAATTGTTAATGCCACATTGTAAGAACAGCATGTAGGATAGAATATATTGTGGTGGGCATCTTTGTAAAATACAGTCTCCCCCATTCCCCATTTATTTATTCATTTATTTGTTTATATCAATATGGACTCATGGATTCTAATTTTATATAATCAGTCGTAATCCATTACTATAATAATTTATTTTGATGTTCAAATTGTCCCAGATTCGACTATTGGGAGCCCCTTTCATTATTCTTGGAGCACTTCCTTTGGTGGAGGGTGGTACATATAAACCATGATCTGGGTACTTGGTGCACTCATTGCTAATGGGCTGTTATTGCTTCTAGGCCCTCTTATAGACAGAGGTAGTCTGTAAGAGGGCCCAGAATACACACACATACGCACAATAAATACATCTATAACTATTTCTCCATCTCTCTGAGTATAGATGTTAAAAAAGCATGGGTTCATATCAAAACCTCCAATTTCAACTGAGAATCTCAGGTTCAGTCTGGTCTTCTTCCTTTCCATGATTTTTCTATCTTCTCCAACAGTAAGAAACCTGGTGCTTATCATCTTCCATATAATTCTCACTTATTTGCTCAATTAATATAACCAGTCTCCCAACCACACTGGCTTTCTCCTCCACCTGCCCAACTCCTGCACCCTACCACCAGCACTCTGCATTCTCAGATATCAGCAGGCACATTGCCAATGTGCTTCCATGTGGCATCCTACACTGCTACAGCAACCCATATCTTTGGGTACCAACAAGCACACCTCCAATGTATCTCTTCTGTCCAGCTCCCTTCTTCTCCCCCTTACCATCCCATGTCCTTGGGTACCACTGGGCATGATACTGACATCCGTCTATATAGCAACTCCTGTCTCCCTCCCTAGCACTCTATATCCTTAGGCACTGGCAGGTATACCGCCAATGTGTCCCCACGTGACAGCTCTCTTCACTACCACTGACTCCTCCAAGCTTTGAAAAGGAAGATGGAAAGGGAAAGTGTGCAACTGTATTTTAACATGATTGAAACTGGCCAATATGTGGTCCAGAATCCTCTGTCTTTGAACATCCACACTAGCTCCTTTTTAATCATTTAAAAATGCAAACTTGATCTTGTTACCTTACTTAAAACCCTTGGATGACTTTCTGGCCCTTAGGCTAAAATCCAAAAACTCTAATATGATTTCCAAGGCCCTACATAATTTGACAACTTTCCTACTTTTCCATTATAATCTCTGTTTTATTTCTCTGGATTCAGTCAGTTTCCCAGAGCAGAATCTACCAATCTCCAACTTGGAGTGTGTAAGCCTTGGCTGTCAGTATTTTGGGAACTGATCCAAGAAAAGGGACTGGAGGTCTCAATGATCAGAATGCAGACTTTAACTTAATCCCCATTTTCAGAATGGCATCTCAGTGGGTCCTCAGCTGTGCTTGGTTTAAGTGTCTCATCCTTTAGTTAGATGGAGGTAGAGATCTGAGAACTGTTTGCTCCTTATAAAGATGTTCAGTCACCCTGATTTCAACTCCATACTCCCACTTTCAGAGATACCTGGTACCTTTCATTCCTGAGTCTTTAGGATCTGCAATACAAACAGCTTCTTTAGGTTTCAGCTTTCTCTAGTCAGCTAAATCAGTTGCTACTCATTTATCCATTTTCTACTTTCCACATTTTATGGGAGGTAGGTGTTATCTTGCTTGTAGCCTCTCTTCCTGTTTCCTCTGTTCTCATGATTTTTGGCCTTTAAATTCCTTTACATTTTTTTTTTGTAGTGGTCTCAGGAAGGAGCTAAGTGCAAGTGTTCAATTTGCCCAATTTAACTAGAAGCAGAATTATCTTAAATAGCAAACACCCTAGTTCCTTTTAAAGCAGATTCCATAAATGAAAATTAGATTTCATAGACTCATGAGCTATTATAATTAGAAACACTTATTCAGTCCAGTGGGTTTTTTTTAAATAGATTTTTTTTAAGAGCAGTTTTAGGTTTACAACAAAATTAAGAGGAAGATACATTTTCCCATATACCCCCTGCCCCTACACATGCATAGACTCTCCCATGATCAACATCCCCCACCAGAGTAGTACATTTGTTACAACTGATGAGTATATGTTGGAACATCACTACCCACAGTCCATAGTTGACCTTAGGGTTCACTCTTCGTGTTGTATATTCTGTGGGTTTGGTCAAATGTATGATGACATATATCCACCACTGTAATATCAGTATTTTCACTGGCCTCAAAGTCTTCTGTGCTCTGCCTGTTCATCTGTCCCTACCTCCACCTCTAGGGATCACTGATGTTTTTACTTTTTCCATAGTTTTCCCTTTTCCAGAATGTCATACAGTTGGAATCATACAGTTTGTAGTCTTTTCTATTGGCTTCTTTCACTTAGTAATACGCATTTAAGTCCTCTATGTCTTCTCATGGCTTGGCACTGCATTTATTTTTAGTGTTGAATAATATTCGATTGTCTGGATGCACCACACTTTGTCTTTTTAACACCAGGTACCTATTTTATTATATATTCATCCTCCTTCACTAAATCCCCGTATTTGAAAAGATTTATTAGACTTCTAAAACTCAGTTTGAGAAACTTTGGTTTAGTCAGTACCCTCATTTTATAAATGAGGAGAGTGAGGCCCAGAGATGAGAGGTGATTTGCCAAAATCTCACAACTAGTGACGAGGTTCAGGGCAGGCCACCCCAAGATGTTCCACTCTGGCATGCAGATTATTTTGAGCTGAAAACAGTCAAGGCCCAAAAGACTCTGAAAGAACTTTTGACCTTCCTCCTAACTGCCTAAAAGAATATAGATAGAGGACCCATTCTAGGAAGGGAGCCATCGCCATACATGACTACAGTGTAGTATGAACTAGGTGTGGTGGACAGTGAAGAACCCAACAAAGTCTGTTGTTAAAAGTCCCCTCTGTGTCCCACTGTTTCTGTATGGCCCAGCCAACCTTTGTTTACAAACATCTGCTCTTTTTCATCTTCCTGTGAATTGCCTTCCTTCCCTTTGAAGTCCCAGATCCCTACCTCTTCTCCTTAGTCCAGGATGACACATATGCCCTGTTTTACCTGGCTGCCCTATAGGCCTCATAGTCTTACGGAGCCCCTGTACAAACAAAATTAAATTTGATTTTCTCTTGTTAATCTGTCTTATGTCATTTTAATTATTCAACCAGCGAAAAGAACCAGCAGGGGAAGGGGGAAATTTTCCCCTTTCCAACAGTTTTGGTGTAGTAGGCAGGGTCAAATTGCTGGCTGAACACTACTTGCCCTGAGGCTGCCGCAGCTGAGAGATCCTGGGACATCTGACAAAAGCCAGCAGAAGGTAAGACTTCTTATCATGTCAGTCTCCTGAATCTCTGGCTGTGGGATCTGGTGGAGGAGAAAGTGGTGAGAATCTTTTTTCTCTCTAAAATTAGATTAGCAGGAGAAAATATTTGTTGAACTAGGTTCTTGGGCATAGCAACTCTGGTAAATTTGGTAATGAGTACTCTTGAATTTTACTGATTCATTTTCTCCCAGAGATGGTCACTATCTTTCTTTGTTGCTGTATGCTGTGTTGTTTGTCACAAAGACAAAATACCATAGGGTAAGAACTCAGGCATCTGCCCTATGAGCCTACTGTTTGAACTGGCCTCACAGATTGGTGAGTTTATGATTCTCATCAGACCAGCATCTATTTAGACAAATTTTGCTGTGGGCCCCCTATGTAAAAACCAGATGAGGTTTTTTCCTTTCTCCTTGTTTTATGTCTTGAGAGCTTGGCTTTGTGATCAGTGAGACTATTCTCTCTGACCTCCACCATCTGGACGGTGCACCTTGGTGGCCAGTTGAATAGACGGCGGTTCTGAGACATGAAGTCACAAGCAGCTAGCTCTCTCTTTGTCCAGTCATGCCAGCTCTCAGGGGAGTTTGTCATAAAGGGTCCCAGTCTACAAGGGACTTTTGTCCTTTGACGTCTCAACCTTCATTGCTTTGTTAGTGCTAGAAAAATCCCATTCCAGTAGTGCCTGCTCAGTGTTGGATTAGTGGCTTTGTAACTGGAGGTACCTCCTGTTCCAGTGAGAGACATGAGACATCACTTTCACCACACCATCCTTACTGTCTATGCAACAAAGGCCTTTACTTTTTTAGACTATCTTTGGGACTATCTTTGATCCAGAGTAAACTTTCTGGATCTTATGAAGGCTGTATCTTTTTGCTCTTGTGAGATGCGTTTTGCATCCTTGGTTAGGCCATAAAAAGGCTTATTGATATGAGTTGCTATATTTTAAAAAGAAAAAGAATTTTGTTACAGAATACTCATTCTAAACAATGGTCTTATTGGTATGATGGCTGGCCTTAGAGACCTTGTAACAAAATGAAAGAACAAGAAATTGAACTTAGAACAAAAATTAAAATTCTACAGCCAACGGAAATTCCCCTTCTTAAAATCCAAATAGTTAAGCACACCACCTTCCAGCACACCTGCTTACTTTATATCTAAGAACAGTGATCCCAGAAGCTGGAGGTATCTAACAACAACAACAACAACCACAACCACAACCACAACCACAACCACCACCAGCCAGAATCTTACTAAATTTGTATTATGTCCTGGGAACTTGGCTTGGTAACTGTCAGTTTACAATACGACTGGACAACAATGTGGGTTATACCCCATTTGCAGCTAGATATGGCTAGACAGAAAATGCAAGTTAGACTCCATTTGTGACCAGTGCTTTACCAAACGGCCGGGAGCCCTCAAGGAAATTACAACCTAAAATTACAACGGCCATTGTGAAGAATGTTACAATTAGATAAGACCATTTAAAAAGCAAGGCGTCGAAGTCAAACAAACAAAATAGGATATATATTTTAACTGGTATGCCAGAGCCTCGAAAAAGCTTCAAAATTTAAAAATAGCTTCATTGAAAGATTCCTTGTAAAAGGCTAATGAAAAATTAAAGCTATAAGAGGTACCTCAGACGCAGGACACGGAGGCTGACGTGACTCGTAGCGCTTTCTTCTACCCTTGTTTTCCTCCTTGCGCCCTCCCGGCCGGACCTGAGCCGCGATGCACGAGGGACCGACGTTCTAGGCCAACCAGACTGCTCTTCTCATTCTGCCCACGGGCCCCTTGCCCCTCTGCCCTGCCCGCCGGCGGTTTGTGCAGTCCAGCCCACCCCGGTCTCCCGCCCCCTTCCTCACGGCATTGGCGGGGCGGGACCTGGCGCAGCAGACACGCTCGCCTCGCCTTCACGCCTTCATGCTTTCACTGCGCATGTCTCACCAGCAGCGCATGCCCGCCTCGCCTTCACGCCTTCATGCCTTCACTGCGCATGTCTCGCCAGCTGCGCACGCTCGCCTCGCCTTCACGCCTTCATGACTTCACTGCGCATGTCTTGCCAGCAGCCATCCCTTCCTTGGGGTGAGAGCAGGTCTCCCCTGGCCCTCTGTCCTGCCCCTGGAGCACTCCAGCTCGTCCCTCAGATGCCCCAGTTGGGCAGTCGTGTCGTTTCTGTTCCCAGTGAGCCCCTCGGGTTCTTACTGCAGTGGTGGGTCCTGTGAGCAGCTTTCTTGGGAGAACGAGATAGTAAGGGAGGCACGCCCGTCCTCCTCTATAGCACAGAGAACTATATTCCCTATCCTGTAATAAACTATAATGGAAAAGAATGTGAAAAAGAATATATCTTTCCTGAGTACACATGCTTTACTAATTCTCTAGGCTGCCTTTCCACTCTGAAGAGACCTTTTAAAATAAGACCACCTGAGGCTACAGGTAATCCTCCTGAGGTATCTTCCACTCCTTGGTCAAAGACCAAACTAAGGGCCATAGTTAAAGAATTTCTTAAACCCAGGATCGATCCTCAAGATCTCCCTTAAGGTAAAATAAAACTTTATAACCAGAGGGAAAGAAGCAAATTGGAGATAGTTTAATTGATAGTCAGGCTGCAACCCAATTCTTCCAGGAATTGGAAGCAACGGTCTTTGAGTTGCAAATCTCAGCAAGGCCAGAGGTGTGGTTCTAGAGGCAATTCAAAACCTTACCAAGCCCCAAACCTCCCCTATTCATCTCAAAAGGTTTATATATATTGGGACTTTAGAAACAAAAGTTGTTCTGAACTTAAGAAAAAGAGGTTGGAAGTATTTAGAAATTGGGCAAATAAAAAAACTTCTCCATAGTGTTTATCTGTGTATATGTATGTTCTAGATGTGTGATTTTTTTTTTTTTTACCTTCAGATGGTATTGCCAAAATTGATTTATAAAGAGCTCTATGTAGTTTCTTTGAAGGCAAGATCTTCTAGAGACTGGGTATTCTAAAACTGTCAGAAATATAGAAACTAACCCAAATGTTTTTGAAGTTCACATGATCTAGGATAATTTTTGGTAAATAAAAACTAATTTTAGCTTGTTGGTTTAATTAATGCAGACATATCTTTGAGCTATCAGCATTAAGTATAACACTTTTTTCTACCTAAATTTACTAAAAATAAGCCCATGTTATCTTTATTACAAAATTTGTCAGCAAGAAAAAAACTTAAGATGATGACTAACTGCTTTAATATCCATGAGTAATCTGATTGTTAGAAACAAATAAATATATGTAAGAGGGATAAAAGATTTTTAGCTGAACTTTTTAACAATAATTATGTGTTATGGTATGTGTATTTAAAAATAGTTTCTTATAATCTTTTTGGTAATTTGAAACCTTGGTATTTTTCTGAGTTAAATGACGAGAATTCACTGAATGTCTAGATCGTTTCCAAATAAGATAAAATATTAACATAGTAACTACTAAGCAAGTCTAAGTTTACCTACTCTTGACCTCTTATTACAGAGGGACTATATATGTTTGGGTCTATTAGTAAACATGTTTTATGCCACATTGAAAAATTGTGCTTTGATGAAATGTATGTTTCTAAAAATTATGAAATGTATTCATAAATTTCCAATCTAAGAAAAGCTGATATAACAGACAGTTCACTAGAAGTTAAGGTTTCTAAGGGTTAAGAATTCTAATTAATACATGTGATTAAAGCTACTAGAAATAATAAGGGAAAGAGTTCTGTATGTAAGAAAAGTAGAATGTATTTTTGGGGGGTAAGAAAAGGTATAAGGTATGGAGACTCATTTTTATTGAGGGAAATGAAAGTGTCCTAAAGCTAATTATTTTTAAATGGGAAAGAGAACAAGGGACAAACTAAAATGGATGTAGAAAGTTGTAGAAGGTTTGTGGAAAAATGAATCTTTAGAAAATAATTTTATGTGTGGTCAGGCTGGAGCAAAATTGGAATTTGGTTTTCTCTCTGTTAAAAAGACAAAGTTTAATTGGACTATTGGTCTGTTCTTGATAAGAACTTGTAAAAGGTTTTCCTTTACCTTGAAAAAATAATCTGCCGAGAAAACAAGGATTCTGTGTTTTGTTAAAATAATTTCCTGTGTTTGCTGTCTTCAGGTCTTTGATCACTTAAGAAACCTGAGTCTTCTTGATATTAAAAGAGCTAAGTTTTGCTCAGAACTACCTAACTTTCTATATTTGCCTGCAAAGTCTTTAATTGTTACTTTGGTTAAATGGATAACTAAGCATTGTTTCACAGTGACCTGTGATCATACTGATCAAATGTTTTAGAGACCTCTTTGATATTTTTGACAAACTTCCTCAAAATCAAATTCTAAATGAAGTCTTTTTGACTTCAGACTAACTTTGAAATTTTCCAGAGGGTCCCTAAAATATTTTAAAAGATTTGCTCTCTCCTTATAAAAAGGAAGATGTTACACTAATTAGGTTTATTTGATATGTTAAATTACATGGGAAGTATTGTTGAACAAGAAGTAACACTAAACCTTCTTAGATTATATTTGTGTGGATATATGTAGTGTTCTAGAAATCATATGAAATCCCTAATCTGATATATTCTAATATAATGTTATCACTTGTAATTCTAGTTGTTATCTTAAAATGTTATATGTCACAGAAGTAACCAAATTTCCTTGTCAATTCCAATATAATGAACTCTCATCAAATCTTTAATAATGGGCATTTTAAAAAGTCTTTTGTCATCTGCAGACAGTTATTGTTTTACTCAGATGCTTTTACAAAAGTATTTCTGCAAAAATGCCTCATCTTCAAGGAGATGTATGGAAAGGACTTTTGACATATACAGATTTCTGATAAGTTTAAGACCATAAAACTGAAATGGGAAAAAAAAAAACTGAAATGGGTAAAAATTACCAAAACTAATAAAAAAAAAACCTAGATTTAGGCAGAACAGGTATTAATTATGTGGGACTGAATGAACTGAGTAGGATAATTATAATTTTTATGACTTTTTACTTGAAACTTTACTGATTTTTAAAAAAATGTTTTGCTTTTCCAGATTTAAGAAAATTTTTTCCTAAAAAAATATGAAAATGAATATATGTATGTGTATGCATGACTGGGACATTGTGCTGTACACCAGAAATGGACACATTGTAATTGACTGTACTTCAATTAAAAAAAAAAAAGAAAACCTTTTCCTCTTCCTCTTAAGCTGTCAACAATTTTGTAAGCTATACCTTTGTCAATAAAGATGAAACATTTATTTCTCTCCCTCCCTGATCCCCCCAGAATTCAGAAACTTGTAGTGAGTATTCTTATTTTTATAGCAATGTAGTTATTTACATAATTTCAGTAAGAATCTGTTCTCCTTGTCACAGGACACAATTGGAAACTGGTTATATTACCAAGATTTTGACTGGAAAGTCATATTTGAGAGAGACTCAGATATGACCAGACAGCTTTAAGGAACTAAGATTGACTTTATGGAGCCAATAAAGCCTCTTGGAGCCAATAAAGCCTGATACCTTGCTTACAGAGTTTCCAGAAGTCTTACCAGATGAGAAAAGAAGGTCACTTCCTAGCAGGTGCAGGAAAACTCAGAATATTTTGGGGATCTTGAGAAGAGAGGAATTCACCCAAATTATAGGTATTTCAGGATAGTCTAGTGGCAAGTTTCTGGGTAGGCTTCTTGGCCTCAAAAGGCATTTAAAGGTCACTCTGAGACTCCTCATGAAAAGTTCCAGCAAAGAAGATTTAAAAGAGCCTATATGGTCAATTGCTATTCTTGCTGTACTTATGTGAATAACCAGGCCAAGTTGATTGAAACTAGACTTATTTTGCAAATAAATTAGCCTTAATTTGGCTATCTTTGGTAAAAATGGGGTAATTTTAGAAAGAAAAATTGTTTCAGTAATACATCTTATTGGATATTAGATCCTGGTGCTGTTCAATGTCTTTTAAGGTTTTGTTTTCTACCTGTAAACTGGACTGGATCCTAAAACTCTTCTACTTTCCTCCAATATTTGGCTACAACTTTCTGAACTAACGTTTCCACATTTTGCCTCCCATTCTTCTAGCTAGGAATTGCTAAGAACTAAAACAGTCCTTTGTCCAAAGCCATGCAAGTTAAAGTTGGACAGTTCGATATAAACATCAGAGACATCACCACAACAGTTCATGTATAGACAATCAGTACGCCTGTTGCTCTGTGGGCCACTCAGAAAGATCACCAGAGACACCCAAACTGTAAACCCCCAAAATCCAGCAGATTGTCAATGCCTGCCCTCGCTCCATTTGAAAATGCTTTGAGCCACACGCAAAAATCTCAACTGGCTACCTTCAGAACTGAGAAACAAATGCCTCTTAAACACCTGATTTCTTGCACTATAGGCCTAACTTTGGGAGCCCACCTGCATCACTGCTTTCTGAAATGAGCTTTAACTGAACCGACCTATTGTCAGGACTAGGAAACTGGCCACTGAGATAGAACAATCTACCAACTCAACTTCTGGACTGTAAAATGTCAAGGGAAGTTTCAGAGGAAGGAATTGATGGGGTTCAGGGCAGGCCACCCCAAGATGTGCCACTCTGGCATGCAGATTATTTTGAGCTGAAAACAGTCAAGGCCCAAAAGACTCTGAAAGAACTTTTGACCTTCCTCCTAACTGCCTAAAAGAATATAGATAGAGGACCCATTCTAGGAAGGGAGCCATCACCACACATGACTACAGTGTAGTATGAACTAGGTGTGGTGGACAGGGAAGAACCCAACAAAGTCTGTTGTTAAAAGTCCCCTCTGTGTCCCATTGTTTCTGTATGGCCCAGCCAACCTTTGTTTACAAACATCTGCTCTTTTTCATCTTCCTGTGAATTGCCTTCCTTCCCTTTGAAGTCCCAGATCCCTACCTCTTCTCCTTAGTCCAGGATGACACATATGCCCTGTTTTACCTGGCTGCCCTATGGGCTTCATAGTCTTATAGAGCCTCCATATGCACAAAATTAAAGTTGTTTTTTCTCCTATTAATCTGTCTTATGTCATTTTAATTATTCAACCAACTAAAAGAACCAGCAGGGGAAGGGGGAAATTTTCCCCTCCCCGACACTAGTGAGGGGCCAAGTTAGGATGTGAATCCAGGTCTCCTGCCTTTTGCTCTAGTGTTACTTTTAGATCTTTGATATAAAGTTGTACTCCCCTCCAAACTGATGAGCAGGGGAGGGAAATCTTTCCTCCTGACTCCACACAGTGGTTTTTCTCAGCAATATCAGTCATGGTATTGAAACATGATTTCTTTGAGTGTCTAGGAGGAAAACAACTCCCTCCCACCCACCTTGAGGGGCACAGAGGGCTAAACATAGGGAATCACTGGAGCTTTCTCAGGGTCCCAGGGGAACTGTTTGTTTGAAATGTAATAAAGGTTCCTCTCCACCAAACATGGAGAAAAAGCAATGCTGGGAACACTTGAGAGTCAGCACGGGAGGTCTTGTCTACCCTAGTCAAGCAACCAGTCAGCAGGGATAGATTAGACTCCTACTGTGAGCTCTTCTGTGCTAGAAGTTACCAAGGATACATGGGCTTTGCCCTGAAGGGATTTATGATCAAATTGCAGAAACAAAACATCCTATCTGATCAATCTCTCTGAAGGCATAGCCTCTGTCTCCCCTATTTCTTGTGGCCTCAGTGCACCTGACCTCCTTCTGGATACAAGTTAGTTATCTATGGTTCGATTAAACCTTCTTTGCTGCATTATTTTCTCTCCCCAAAAAGGAAATGAGTGCTGAGTAGATGCAATTATGTAGCCCCATTCCATCAGGTAAAGTGACAACAAATATTTTGTCTGGAAACTCACTGTTTTACGCAGAATTCTTTCTCACTGGTAAAGGATAAATTTTGCTATTCTCCTGGATCCTTTGAAAGTATCTCCTACGAATGAGGAGGCTAACAGTAAAACCCCTACTGTTTGTCTAGGCTTTGTAGTTTACCGTGATCTCATTTAATCTCCTATCTTAGCTTTTTCCTCAGTGCTGTGTACACAGATGTTATTGATTCCCTCCAGAGGCAGCCATGTGTGGTGGAATAAACAGCACGGAAGTGGAGTTTTAGTACCTACCTCTTCAGCTAACTATCTGAGTGTTATTAGGCAAGTTGCTTCCCCTCCCTGGGCCTCAATTTACCCATATGTAGAAGGAGGAAAGGGTTTGGATTCCACAGAGTCTGAGGCCCCTTCCAGTTTCTAATTGGAGTGCAGCGCCTTTGTGTGGTTTCTGCTGTGGGTGTGGTTGTTCCAAACCAAAGGGCAGAGACAGGATGCAGTCTGATGATCAGGGACAGAGGAGGAGTGGTTGAGCAGCTTTGCACATTTGTGGGTGCCTTGCTCCCCGTCCTTAGCCTTCCAGGCTGTTTAAGTTCATGATCCAGGGCATTGCCTGTCCGCCCCCGCCACAAACACCATGCCATTCAGGGTTTCTTTACCAGCGTCTGCTTTGAAGCCAGTGGAAGGTTTTCATAGGTCTCGAATCTTCTTATTTCTTGCCCTCTTGACATCTGAGGCCTGAAAAGAACTTGGGTTGCCTGCCTAGGCAGGCTTCCGGAGGCCGCAGCCTTCTGTCTTCAGGGGCTGGGGGCAGGAGGATGCCGAGCGAGCGCAGGCAGTCATTATTTGGGTATTGACTCAAAGGAGCGGGAGTCACAATGCACAGGAAAAAGGATGAGCTCATGACGGCTAAATGAAAAGATTCTTATCTTGGAAACAGCGGTTTCTTATGCAAAACAGGGGGCGGCAATGTGATTGTGCCCCACGGAGTACATTCAACAACAGGGATTTCAAATGAAGAAGCTGTTTTGCATACCTACGGGAGCAGCAATGGGCCAGATTGTTCATTAATTAAAAAGAGGGGGCGGGTGCTGAAAAACCCACGCTCGCACTTGGTGCTGAACCGAAATAATTCATTTGCCTTCCTCTCAGTCCCAGTTGATCAGCTGGGAGACAAATGTTGTTTTTTCAACCGTAGCCACCTCTGGAGAAGGGAGGGGAGGGCAGAGGAAGAGGGAGGGTGGGAGAAGATAGGGGCAGGGAGGGGAAGGGTGTCACAGATGACTAGAATGGCAGTAATCTCTCAACCATTGCTCCTTGGCGTTCAAATGTACTGTACAGAGGTGCTGGTTTTTTTGTTGCCTCTTCCTCTCCACCCAACTCAGCAGATTTATCTTCCTAGTTCTGTTTGATTTCGTATGAAAGAAGTCTGAGCAAATCCCCACTGATGGGGATGAGAGGAAAGAAGAGAAATAAAGAGGGTGGGGGAAAAATAGAGGCCAAGAATGTGTCCACTAAATACAGCCCTCTTATTGCCCAAACTCTGACATGTGGTCCCCTGAGGGGATGGATGTGAACTGTGTCTGTCCTGGAAATTCCAGAATATAGGTCACCAACTGAATGGGTAATATCATAAGTGGAGAGCAGGGTTGAATGTGGTTGCAGGTGGGAGGTACCAACGCCTCCCACATATCTTTCCTACTAGACTGCTCTCCTTCCACCTCACATCATCTTTTGATTTTGGAATAAGATTGGTTATCATTTACCAAGCACTTTTATATACATTATTTCCTATGTTATCTCCTATCACTGTGTTATACCTGTGTGCCAGGCACTTTCAGTTATGTTGCTTATTTGAGTTTCTCAGGTAGCCAGGGAGATGACTGGGTATTATTGCTCCTGTCTTAGAATGAAAAAACTGAGGCTCAGAGACATTAAGTTGGTTACCCAAGGTCACACAAGTTGGAAATAGCAAAGCTAGGATTTGAACCCATATTGGTCTGATGTTAAAACCTGTGCCCTAAACTACTGTGCAATGCTAACTCTCCTCCCTTTCCTTCATTCTTCCCTAAATAGTATTTTCCCAACTCTTACTCAAAAGGTAAACTTCCCTCTTAGAAACCATGATCAGTACATATATGTAAACTAAAAAAATGTGCAGTATACCGTGTATATGTATTTACATGCAATATAATGTATATGTGCAGTCAAACTGTAATAATTCTACCTAATAAAACTGAAAAAGGGGAAAAAAAAAGGTAAAGTTCCCAAGGCTGGCATTCTGGCAAGCAGGGCAAGGATGCAGGTCCTTCCTGAATATGACACTCCCTGCAAACACACATACCTGTAGTACGGAAGACAAGCTTGGTAGATCCCTTTTCTGCCATAGGCTCACAATATGATTCATGTTGTTTAAAGTCAGGTTATTAAGGTATAATTTTCAAACAATAAAATTATCCTTTCTAAAGTACTGTTCAGTGGGTTTCAACAAATGTTTACTGTTGTGTCACTACCAACACAATCAAGATATAGAATATTTTCATTATAAACCTCCTAGAAGAAAACATAGGCAAAACATTTTCTGACATAAATCTTCGCAATATTCTCCTAGGGCAGTCTAACCAGGCAATAGAAATAAAAGCAAAAATAAACAAGTGAGACCTAATTAAACTTATAAGCTTTTGCACAGCAAAGGAAACCATAAGCAAGACAAATGACAACCTACAGAATGGGAGAAAATATTTGCAAATGATGCGATTGACAAAGATTTAATTTCCAGAATACATAAACAGCTCATAAAACTTAATAACAACAACAAAAAACCAACCCAATCCAAAAATGGCAGAAGACCTAAATAAGCAGTTCTCCAATGAAGACATACAAATGGCCAATAGGCACATGAAAAAATGCTTAATATTGCTAATTATCAGATAAATGCAAATCAAAACTATAATGAGGTATCACCTTACACCAGTCAGAATGGCCATCATTCAAAAGTCCACAAACGATAATTGCTAGAGAGGACGTGGAGAAAAGGGAACCCTCCTACACTACTGGTGGGAATGCAGTTTGGTGCAGCCATTATGGAAAACAGTATGATGAGTCCTCAAAAAACTAAAAATAGACCTACCATATGATCCAGCAATCCCACTCCTGAGCATATATCCAGAGGGAATGCTAATTTGAAAAGATACATGTGCTCCCAATGTTCATAGTAGCACTGTTTACAATAGCCAAGACATGGAAACAACCTAAGTGTCCATCAACAGAGGATTGGATAAAGAAGTCTTGGTATATTTATATAATGGAATACTACTCAGCCATAAAAAAGAATAAAATAATGCCATTTTCAGCAACATGGATGGACCTGGAGATCACCACTCTAAGTGAAGTAAGCCAGAAAGAGAAAGAAAAATACCATATGATATCACTCTTACGTGGGATCTAAAAAAAGAAAAAAGAAGACATTCATGAACTTATGTACAAAACAGAAACAGACTCACAGACATAGTAAACAATCTTATGGTTACTGGGGGAAAGGGATAAATTGGAAGTTTGAAATTTGCAAATATTAACAAGTATATATAAAATAGATATACAACAATTTTCTTCTGTATAGCACAGGTAACTATATTCAATATCTTGTAGTAACCTATAATGAAAAAGAATATGAAAACAAATTTATGTATGTATATATATGACTGAAACATTATGCTGTATACCAGAAACTGACACAACATTGTAAACTGACTATACTTCAATAAAAAAAATAGGATATTTTCATTATGCCCCAAAAGTTCTCTGTGCTCCTTTGCAGTCAAACTCTTGCCCCTATACCCAACCTTTGGCAACCACTGATACTGATCTATTTTCTATTTCTGTAGTTTTACCTTTTCCAGAATGTTGTATAAATGGAATCATACAGTTTGTAGGCTTTTGGGTTTGAGTTATTTTATTTAGCATAGTGCTTATGAGGTTCATGCATATTTTGGTTCATTCCTTTTTATTGCCAAGTAATATTCCACAGTATGACAGTACTATAATTTGTTTATACACTCATCAGTTGCTAGATGTTTGGGTTGTTTCCAGCACAGAGTGATAATTAATGAAAGCTGCTATGAGTATTTACATATAGGTTTTTACATGAACATATATCTTCATTTCTTTTAGGTAAACAACTAGAAATTGAATTGCTGGGTCATAGGGTAAGTGTGTACCTAACAACAGCAACAAAACCCTGCCAAACTGTTTCCAAAGTGGCTGTACCATTCTGAAATCCCACTAGCAATGCAAAGAACTTGTAGTTGCTCTGCATCCTTGCTAATACTTGTACAATCTTTCTCATTTTAGTGATTCTAACAGATGTGTATTTTATCTCATTGTAGTTTGACTTTGCATTTTCCTAATGACTAATGATGTTGAGTGCCCTTTCATGGGCTCATTTGCCTCCTACGTCTCTTCTTTTGCCCAGTTTTTAATTGGGTTGTTTGTGTTCTTATGACTGAGTTTTGAGTTCTTTATATAGTCTGGGTACATGTCCCTTATCAGAGAAATTTTTTTGCAAATATTTCCTCTCAGTCTGTGGCTCACCTTTCATTTGCTAAGCCTACTTTCTGAAGAGCAGAAGTTTGTAATTTTGATTCAACTCGATGTATTAATTCTTTTCTTTTATTGTTCATTCTTTCTTTGGTCATATCTAAGAAATCTTTGCCTAACTAGAAGTCACAAAAGGTGTTCTTTTTGAATATGTTTTATTTTAGAAGTTTTATAGTTTCAACTTTTATATTTATATCTTTGATTCATTTTGAATTAATTTTTGTTTATGACATGAGGTAAGAATCGAGGGGCATTTTTTTTTTTGCACATAGATGTCAAATTGTCCTAGTGCCATTTGTTGAAAAGAATATATTTTCTCCATTGTATTATTTTTGCACTTTTGTCAAAAATCAACTGACTATATTTATGTGGGTCTACTTGGAGGCTCTCTACTCTGTTCCATTGATATATATATATATCTATCCTTATGCCAATACCACACTGCCTTGTTCACTATAGACTCAGAGTAAGTCTTGAAATCAGAAAGTATAGATCCTCTAGCTTTGTTGCTTTAAAAAAGTGTTTTGGCTCTTTTATGCCCTCTGTTTTTCAACAGAAATTTTAGAATCAGCTTGTCAATCTCTACAAAGAAGCCTGCTGGGGTTTTAATTAAGATTGTGTTGAACCTACATTTGGAGAGAATTTACATCTTAATCTATCGAGTCTTCTGATTCATGAACATGGTATGACTCTCTATTTATTTTGGTCTTCTTTATGTCATCAATGTTTTATGGTTTTTAGCATATAAATCTTACATATATTTTGTTAGGTTTTTCTGTAAGTATTTCATTTTTGTTATGTTATTCTAAATTGTCCTACTTGTTAAATTTCAATTTCTAGTTGATATACATTGATTTTTGTATATTGACCTTGTGTCCTGTGACTTTGCTAAACTCATTTATTAGTTCTAGTAGCTTTTTGGTACACTCTTTGGGATTCTCTAGGTAGATGATCATGATGTCTGTGAATAAAAACAGCTTTATTTATTCCTTTTCAATCTTTTTGTTGTCTTTTATTTCTTTTTCCTAGTTTAATTGCCCTGACTAGAACCTCTAGTACAATACTGAATAGATGTGGCAAGAGCAGACATCCTTGTCTTGTTTCTAATCTTAGGGGGAATGCTTTCAGTCTTTCACCATTTAGCATAATGTTAAATGTGGGGTTTTCATAGATTCCTTTTATTAGGTTGAGAGTGTCCTCTTCTGTTCTGATTTCCTGAAATAATTTTGTCATGAATGGATCTGCATTTTGTCAGATGCATTTTTTGCATGAATTGAGATAATCATGTGGTTTTTATTCTTCATTTTCTTGATATGGTAAATTACACTGATTGGTTTTCAAATGTTTAACTAGTGTTGCATTTCTGGGATAAATCTTACTTGGTCATTAGACATTATCCTTTTTATATATTGCTGAATTCGATTTGCTGATAATTTTTTGAGGATTTTTTGGTCTGTGTTCAGGATATTAGTATTTGTCTAGTTTGGTATTGATAGGGTTTTGAGTTGGAGTTATTTTTCAAATAGAGCGGCTGAATTTAGGGTTGGTCTGAGGTGACAGTGTTATGAGAAGACCAAGTTTCTCGGAGGCACTTTGCTTTCTTTTACTCAGCTGAGCCACAACTGCAGATGGTGCTAAACCCTCAGTAGTCACCCTGCTGCTCAGAGCCTTGGAATTTTCTATCACCCTCCTCTGCTCCATTTCCAAATGAACAACACGATGCAGAGAACAACAGAGACCTACTCCCTATATGTACTAGTTACCTAATCAGGTATATCAAACCTCAGGGGCCTAAGAGACCCGTAGTCATACCTCTGTTTATGCTTTGGGTCAACTTGGATGAGCTCCAGTGGCATCTGCATATGTGGTCACCAGGGTGCAAGGGATGCTGAGGGGAGACTGCATCTGGCTTGTGAATGGGAAGACTTTCAAATTGTCACTTGTTCTTAGCAAGGGTTTGAGAGTTTTTTGTAGTACCCTGAGTATTTAACAAGCATCCCAAATGCTGAGTAATGATTACAGCTGTACATAAAATAGAAAGATTAGAGTCTCAGTTGCCTGCTTAATATGTAAATGTATCCAGTTATGTGTGAGTGCTTTTAATGAAGTAACTTGCACTTCTGTTTCCTACATTGAGAGTGATTGATAGAAAAAACACTCTATAACCCTATCAGAAATTAGCAGCCAGCAGGCTCTTTGAAAGGGCTCTGTGGTACTGCTGCCTGGCCTGGGGCTAGGAGGCAGTAGGACTGGGTTTTAGCTCTGGCTTTACAGTTGATTTTCCACTTCTCCAGGCAACAGGAAGCAGGCTTCCTTATCCCCAACTGAGCTCAGAGAATTGTTAATGATGGATTGTGAAATAACTTCATGCATTTATTTTGGATTGGTTCTCATTCCAACGTATGGGAATGGATAATAGAAATAGTAGCTACCAGGCACTGTGCTAAGTGCACTGCTTATATTGTTTCCTTCAATTATCACACCCATCTTGGAAGAGAGGAATTAATATAACCCTGTTTTACAGGGAGAAAAACTGAGGTAGAAGTTAAGTCCTTTGCCTAACCTCACCTTGTAAGTTAATAGCTAGGCTGGGATTCAAACTCAGATTTCCATTGCTACACCTCACTGTCTCCCACTGCTGAGGATGGTGACATCTGTTTGTCTGAATTCGCTCACATAACTGTAACAGAAGGCGTCTGGAGAGACCAGGAGCAAGTTGCAGACAGTGACTAGGGCTGGGCAATTCCTTCTGCACCCTACTGCACACACGCTGCTCCGGGTCTTTCACAAGAAAGGCCACGATTTGAATTGTATCTCTTCTGAAGTCTGGCTTCAGAAGAGTATATGAATTCCAACTGCAAAGGAGGGTCTTTCTCTCTCTTCAGAGGCCTCTCAGTGGCTGTGAGAATGTTGCTCTACTGAGTGTCTCTAATTGGAAAAAAATTATGTATAGAACTTATTACGCACCAGACACTTCTCTAATTCCTTTATACATATTAATTCACATAATCCTCAGAACGGTCCTGTGAGAATCCTTATTACTCCCATTTAAGAGATGAATAAACTGAGGCACAGGGATATTAAATACTTTGCTAAAGTCTCTCAGCTAATAAGAGGCAGATCTGGGATTTGAATGCAGAGAGTATGGTAAGTCTAAACCTGTGCTGGTCCATATGGTGGCCACTAGCCACACGTGGCTGTTGAAGTTGAACTTTAAATGAATTAAAATTCGATAAAATTTAAAGTTCAGTTTCTCAGTCATACCAGCACATCTCAAGTGTTCAATAGCCACATGTGGCTAGTGGCTACCACACTGGATAATGTATTTATAACACATTTCCATCATTACAGAGAGTTACATTGTCTAGCACTCAGAGTCTGTGCTTATAAAAGGTTAAAAGGCATTTAATGGTATGGTCCTCTTAGAGAACAATCTGAGTACAGCTCCCTGTGTTCCTGGATTGTTCTCCCCTTAATTCTCTCTCCAATTTTCTGTCCCATTCCCCCTTTTTTTTGTTTTTTGTTTTTTGTTTTTCTTTTTAGCTTGATTGGTGAATAGGAGAGCGTTTTCAGCCTTTTTAAAAACTCAAATCTAAGCCTCATCTGCTAACTCACCCTCCCCTTTCCCCCTTCAACCTCACCCCATCCAGCCCCACCTGACCTCAGACCCATACTGATGCTTTGATGTTTGAAAAAGCCACTGACTCTGCTCAGGACTTTGTGTTAAGCCTGCAGACCCCTTCTGGAAATCTCAAGTCATGGCAAGGAAAGGAAAGATGCCAAGAGGTGTTGGCTGTTTGCCTCTTGCTGCTTCTGTCTCCAGACTTTTGGCTTTTATCAAGTTACTCTGATGTGTTGCCTACAGGAGGACAAAAAAATAAAGGAGCTTCTAAATAAGAGTCATAGAATATAAGTCTGCAGCAGCTCTCCCCCTTTATAGGCATTATCACAAATTTCCCCATGGCTGGGGCCAGCAGCCCAGTGGTTGACAGTGATTACCAAAGGAGATTTTTGTGGGTTTTCAGGGGCCTAACAAAATAGGGTCTTCCTCACTAGCAGGTGGCTATCTATAGGGAAACTGACAAATTTCTGTGCCCCTCCACCCATAAAATAAACCTCCCTCTGGACCTTGGAGGAAGTCTGCGATGCTTCCTTCCCTTCAAAGTGAGAGTGTGCTGTTTACTTGTTGGCCAACATATCACATCAACGTCAGTGGGGCAGAGTGTGGCCTGTTCTCCCTCCAGGGCCCCAAGATGAGGGTGGGGATGTTTTGATGGGTGGGGAGTAGTTTGCTGAAAAGTTGCAAATATGCTAGACACATTTCAGTTACTTCTTAAGCCTGTGGTCTTGCCTGTCAGTTCAAATTCAGTAGGAAGGAAGGTTTGCAAGGACTCTTCATCAGCACAATGCCTCTCATAAATGGATGTTTCTCAGGGCGTGCCAGGACCAGGACTTCAAAAATGATAATGACAAGCTTTCCAAAAGAATGGGGGAGGCCTCTGAATGGTTGTTTGTGGGTAGGTCTTGGCATCTGTGATCGATACAGCAGGTGCATTGCTGCCATATTGACAGGAGGTGGGGGAGGGTGATGGCAGAGGCTATTTATCCCACCAAGCACCCAGCCCCTGGGTGAGAGGTGACTTGGAGAGCCTATTGAAATCCAGCAGGACCAGGTGGGGCCTTCCCGGGACAGACCCCTCCCCCATGTCCTCTGCTTTAGTTCCTCCCTTTAGTACCCAGATAACAGTATCTGAGTTGTTTTACATATGCTAAAACCCCCACCAAATGCAAGAAGTTAACTACTTGATGGCCAGGAGCACATAGCCCCCAGACATACTGGAGTCTGAGGATTGATAACGTTAACCCCTGTGACACTGCCCTGTTACCTCATCATCAACCAATCAGAGAATTGTGCACGAGCTGATCACATTACCCTGCGACTCCCCTCCTTAACCTGGCCTTTAAAAATGCTTTCCTGATACCCATCAGGGAGTTTGGGTTTTTAGAACATTAGCTACCCTGGATTCCTTATCTGGTGCCTTACAATAAACGCTGCACTTTATTTCACCACAACTCAGTGGTGGCAAGCAGATCCAAGTTTGGTTTAGTAACATTATGTCTGAGTTAGTGTTGTCCCCTCTCCTTGTTCCTATTCCTGGAAGCAACCTCTTGCTCTCATGTCTGTTGTTATAAAGCCTCTTCAAGGCAACAAACAAGAACTGTTGGCAAAGATGTGGAGAAAACAGAACCATCGAGCACTATTGGTAAGAATGTAAATGGATGCAGCTACTATGTAAAACAGTATGTAGTTTCCTTAAAAAACTAAAAATAGAACTACCATATGATCCAGCAATTCCACTGTTGGGTATTTATCTGAAGAACACAAAAACACTAATTCAAAAAGATATATACACCCTCCATGTTCATCACGGCATAATTTACAATCACCAAGATACAGAAGCAACTTAAGTGCTCATTAGCAGATGAATGAATAAAAAAGATATGGTGTGTATGGGTATACACACACACACACACACACACACACACATATATACAATGGAATATTACTCAGCCATAAAAAAGAATGAAATCTTGCCATTTGCAGCAACATGGATGAACCTAGAGATTATCATACTAAGTGACGTAAGTCAGAAAGAGAAAGACAAACGCTGTATGGTTTCACTCATATGTGGAATATAAGAAAAATCAAACAAGATACAAACAAAGGCATAGATACAGAGAACAGAGCAGTGGTTACCAGAGGTGGGTGGGTGGGGTGGGGAGGGCAAAATGGGTAAAGGGGATCAACTGTATGGTGACAGACAGAAACTAAATTTTTGGTGGTGAGCATGTTGTAGGGTGTACAGAAATAGAAAAATAATGTACACATGAAACTTATGTGATGTTACCTCAATAAAAAATAAATCTAAAAAAAAAAAAAGCTTTCAAAATGCCTTGCAGGGCCCATCCAAATAGTAACAACAAGCCCTCATGCCTGGATGGATGGCTGCAGTTTATAGAGCCTTTTCAAGCCTTTGTTCTGTTTTTATTCTCACCTGTCGTCTAGGAAGTAGGGAGGATGGCAGTCTCATCTCCATTTTAATAGTGAGGAGATGGAGGCTAAGAGAGGCCTTGAGGTTTCTTTTTTTAAAAATTTTTTTATTAAAGTGTAGTTGATTTACAATGTTAGTTTCAGGTGTAGAGCAAAGTGATTCAGTTATACATATACATACATACATATTTTTTCTTTTCAGATTCTTTTCTATTATATGTTATTACAAGAAACTGAATATAGTTCCCTGTGCTATACAGTAGGTCCTTGTTGTTTATCTATTTTATATATATTAGTGTGTATCTGTTAATCCAAAACTACTCATCTATCCTTCCCTGCCCTTTCCCCTTTGGTAACCATAGTTTGTTTTCTATGTCTGTGAGTCTGTTTTTGGTTTGTAAATAGAATTTGTATAATTTTTTTTTAGATTCCACATATAAGTAATATCATATAATATTTGTCTTTCTCTACCTGACTTACTTCACTCAATATAATAATCTCTAGGTCCATCCATGTTACTGCAAATGGCATTATTCATTCTTTTTAATGGCTGAATAATATTCCATTGTAGATATATACTACATCTTCTTTATCTAGTCATCTGTTAATGGACATTTAGGTTGCTTCCATGTCTTGGTTATTGTAAATAGTACTGCTATTAACATTGGGGTGCATGTGTCTTTTTGAATTATAGTTTTCTCCAGATATATGCCCAGGAGTGGGATTGCTGGATCATATGGTAAGTCTATTTTTCAGTTTTTTAAGGATCCTCCATAGTGTCCTCCATAGTGGCTGCACCAATTTACATTCTCAATAACAGTGTAGGAGGGTTCTTTTTTCTCCACAGTCTCTCTAGCATTTATTACTTGTAGACTTTTAAATGATGGCCATTCTGGCTGGTATGAGGTGATAACTCATTTTAGTTTTGATTAGCATTTCTCTAATAATTAGTGATATTGAGTATCTTTTCATGTGCCTCTTGGCCATCTGTATGTCTTCTTTGGAGAAATGTCTATTTAGATCTTCTGCCCATTTTTTGGTTGGGTATTTTTTTTCTTTTTTTTTTTTTGATATTGAGCTGTATGATCTGTTTGTATATTTTGGAAATTAGTACCTTGTTGGTCATATCATTTGCAAATATTTTGTCCCATTCTGTAGGTTGTCTTTTCATTTTGTTTATGGTTTCCTTTGCTGTGCAAAAGCTTTTAAGTTGAATTAGGTCCCATTTGTTTATTTTTGCTTTTATTTCCATTTCTCTAGGAGCTGGTTTGAAAAAAATATTGCTGAAATTTATCTCAAAGAGTGTTCTGCCTATGTTTTCCTCTAGGAGTTTTATAGTATTCAGTCTTACATTTAGGTCTTTAATCCATTTTGAGTTTATTTTTGTATACAGTGTGAAAGATTGCTCTAATTTCATTCTTTTACATATAGCTGTCCAGTTTTCCCAGCACCACTTATTGAAGAGACTGTCTTTTCTCCATTGTATATTCTTGCCTCCTTTGTTGTAGATTAATTCACTGTAAGTGCATGGGCTTATTTCTGGGCTTTCTATCCTGTTTCATTGATCTATGTGTCTGTTTTTGTGCCAGTATCATACTGTTTTGGTTACTGTAGCTTTGCAGTATAGTCTGAAGTCAGGGCACATGATTCCTCCAGCTCCATTCCTCTTTCTCAAGACTGTTTTGGCTATTCGGGGTCTTTTGTGTTTCCATAGAAATTAAAAAAAATTTTGTTCCTGTTATGTGAAAATTGTCATTGGCAATTTGATAGTGATTGCATTGAATCTGTATACTGCCTTTGGTAGTATGCCCATTTTAACAATATTGATTCTTCCAATCCAAGAACATGGTATATCTTTCCATCTGTTTCTGTCATCTTCAATTTGTTTCATCAGTGTCATAGTTTTTGGACTACAGGTCCTTTGCCTCCTTAGGTAGGTTTATTCCTAGGTATTTTATTCTTTATGAGGTGATGGTAAATGGGATTGTTTCCTTAATTTCTTTTTCTGCTATTTCATTGTTAGTGTATAGAAATGCAGTGATTTCTGTATATTAATTTTATATCCTGCAACTTTACCGAATTCATCGATGAACTCTAGCAGTTTTCTGGTAGCGTCTTGGGGATTTTCTATGTATAGTATCATGTCATCTGCAAACAGTGACAGTTTTACTTCTTCCTTTGCAATATGGATTTTTAAAATGTCTTTTCCTTGTCTGATTGTTGTGTCTAGGACTTCCAAAACTATGTTGAATGAAAGTGGTGAGAGTGGACATCTTTGTCTTGTTCCTGATCTTAGAGGAAATGCTTTCAGCTTTTCACTATTGAGAATAATGTTAGCTGTGGGTTTGTCATATATGGAAGTATATTCCCTCTACTCCCACTTTCTGAAGAGTTTTTATCATAAATGTTGAGCTTTATAAAAAGCTTTTTCTACATCTATTGAGATGATCATATGGTTTTTATTCTTTAATTTGTTAATGTGGTGTATTACATTGGTTGATTTGCAGATATTGAAAAATCCTTGCATCCCTGGGATAAATCCCACTTATTGTAGTGTATGATCTTTTAAATGTATTGTTGGAGTCAATTTGCTAGTATTTTGTTGAGGGTTTTTGCATCTATATTCATAAGTGATGTTGGCCTGTAATTTTCTTTTTTTGTGATATTTTTGTCTGGTTTTGGTATCAGGGTGATTGTGGCCTCATAAAATGAATTCAGAAGTGTTCCTTCCTGTGCAGTTTCTTGGAATAGTTTCAGAAGGCTAGGCGTTAACTCTTCTCTAAATGTTTCATAGAATTCCCCTGTGCTAAGCCATCTGGTTCTGGACCTTTGGTTTGTTGGGAGTTTTCAAATTACTGATTCAATTGCAGTGCTGGTAATTGGTCTGTTCATAGTTTCAATTTCTTCCTGATTCAGAATGATTTCCTAACTTTACTGTATGTTTGCTTTTACCAGTGAGATTTTCTGTTCTGTAATTTTCTTGTTTCTAGTTGTGGCCTTTTCTTTTCCACCTAGAGAAGTTCCTTTAGCATTTGTTATAAAGTTGGCTTGGTGGTGCTGAATTCTTTTAGCTTTTGCTTGTCTATAAAGCTTTTGATTTCTCCATCAAATCTGAATGAGAGCCTTGCTAGATAGAGTTTTCTTGGTTATAGGTTTTTCCCTTTCATCATTTAAAATATATCGTGCCACTCCTTTCTGGCCTGCAGAGTTTCTGCTGAAAAATCAGTTGACAGTCTTATGGGAGTTCCTTTGTATGTTGTTTATTATTTTTCCCTTGATGAATATAGAATATTCTCTCTTAATCTTTAATTTTTGACACCTTAATTATAATATGTCTTGGTGTGCTCTTCTTTGGGTTAATCCTGTATGAGACTCTCTGCACTTCCTGGACTTGGGTGACTATTTCCTTTTCCAAATTAGGAAAGTTTTCAGCTATTATCTCTTCAAATATTTTCTCAGGTTCTTTCTTCTCTTTCTGGAAACCCTATAATGCAAATATTAGTGTACTTTATGTTGTCCCAGAGGTCTCTTAAACTATTCTCATTTCTTTTCATTCCTTTTTTTTCTTTTTTCTGTTCTGCAGTAGTGATTTCCACTACTCTGTCTTCTAGTTCATTAATTTGTTCTTCTGCCTCATTCAGTCTATTCTTGGTTCCTTCTAGTATATTATTCATTCCAGCAATTGTATTATTCAACTATGTTTGGGTGTTCCTTATATGTTCTTTGTATTTTCTAACTCTTTGCTAAAAACTTTGCTCTGTGTATCTATACTCCTCCCAAGTTCTCTAATCATCTTCACAATCATTACTCTGAACTCTTTCTCCAGTAAATTGCCTATCTCCTCATCACTTATTTCTTCTTCTGAGATTTTATCTTGTGCCTTTGCCTGGAACATATTCCTCTGCTGCCTCATTTTGTCTAAATTTCTATTTGTATTATTATGTAGGTTAGTTATGTTTCTCAGCCTTGGATAAGTGGCCTTCTGTAGGAGACATCCTATGTGTCCCAGCAGTGTACTCCTCTTTTATTACCCAGGGCCTGTGGCCAGCTAGTCCCAGGGTAGATTCTGGCCTGTGTTTACAGACTTGTCTTGCAGGTTGTGCGATCAAAGTTTTCTAGCTTCTGATTTCTTCCCTGTGTTGGGTGAAGCTGGTCTAGGAGCTGGTGCAGGCTTCCTGGTGGGAGGGGCTGGTTCCTGCCCATTGGTGGGTGGAGCTGGGTCTTGGCCTTCTGGTGGGGAGAACTGTGTCTAGGGGCATGTCTAGAGGCAGCTATAGGGTCAGCCTTAGGCAGGGTCGGCTGATGGGTGGAGATATGTCCCCACCTAGTTAGTTGTTTCGCTTGGGGCATCTGAGCTCCAGAGCCAAAAGGCTGCTGGGTGGGGCCAGGTCTAATGTCCAAGCAAGATGTCAGCCTCCCAGAAGGAGAGTTCATTCAGATGAACACTCCCAAATGTCCACCACTGTGTCCATGCCCCCAAGGTGAGCCACAGTTGCCCGATGCCTCCCCAGGAGACCCCCAAGCCCAGCAGGTAAGTCTGGCTTAGGTTCCCATGAAATTACTGCTTTTGTCATTGGTCTCAGCAAGTGTGAGATTTTCTGTGCAACCCTTAAGCATACAGTCTCTGATTCCCCCAGTCCCATGGAGCTCCTATAATTAAGCCCTGCTGGCCTTCGAAGACCAACACTTTGGGGACTCCTCTTCCCGGTGCCAGACCACCAAACTAGAGAGCCTGATATGGGACTCAAAACTCTTACTCCTGTGGGAGAACCCCTACAATATAATTATTCTCCAGTTCGTGGGTCACCTACCCAGGGGGTATGGGACATGATTATATCATGAGTCTGTCCCTACTACCAGTCATACTCTGGTTTCTTCTTTATGTTTTTAGCTGCAGATTATCCTTTCTGGTAGTTTCCAGTCTTTTTTAAAAAAATCACTAGTTGTTCTGCAGTTAGTCATGGTCTTGGTATGTCTGTAGGAAGATTTGAGCTCCAGCTGCTTCTACTCTGCCGTCTTGAAAGGAAGTCCAAGGAGGTTTCTTTGCAAGGTAGTTTTTGAGAGGTACCTGACTGGAATCTCACATATCTGCCTATCTTTCTGCTTTTCAAAGGTTCAAGTAGCCCATCCTGCTGTCTCCTTTGCTTTTGGGAGAAGGTATAGAAGCTTGATTGCTGGGAAGGGGAGGCACCACAGCTGGCATAATTTGCTCCTTCATGGGGTTGAGGTGATTAGAGGGGTTGACAGCACTAGTAGCTTCTGTGGGCTCTCATCTCCCTCACTTTTGTTCTTTAGCTCCCTTTAGTCTCCTCAGAGACTTCTGAGTCCAGTCTCTCTCTCTTCTCTGGAGTGAGAAAGCTCCTCCGGCATGTTGCTCCCCACTGGCCAAGGTCCAGCGAGGACTGCATAGATATAGGAATCAATGGAATGTTCTGAACTGCCCTGTCTTCTAACTTCATGAGATAGATATCTGGCATGTCTTGCTGATTGCTGATGCTTATGGGGATGAAGCCATCCTTTCAGGACCATGGAGTGCCTGAAATGGCAGGTTAACAAGTTTGGGATTTATCTTATAGTTGGAGGTTAGCCATGGAAGGGTCAGTGCACTGGGGGTTAGAAGGAAACCCTGAAGAAAAGGTGTGCTCTAGGATGTTATTATAGAAAAACAAGCAGGAAGCAGGACCAGCTCTACAGGGGTAAACAAGGTGAAGGAATCACCTCAGAGGTGTGATCCAAGGAAGACTTTGCCAATTAATCACAATAGTGGTTCCTCACCTTCCAGCAGGCGGTTACAAAAAGCTGGTCACAGCCCTCAAGTGTGCTGTAATTATCTGTTTACTTGTCTGCCTTCCCTGCTTTTCTATGTGTTTTGAGAGGAAAGGGGCCCAGTCTTATATCCCAGTTCCTAGCACAGGGCAAGACCTAGAGTAAATGCTCAGCAAATGCTTGTTTGAATGATGGCAATTTCATAAGTTTGCTCACAGAGACTGCCAATAAATTCCCATCAAGGACTGCCAATCCTTAGCAGAGTCTTCCCTGCTTATATATTAGGCACCTGGGTGGAGCCACTGAGGTCCTGTTTTATGGGCTAAAGGAGGCCTTGACTAACTAGAGAATAGTTGGCTAAATGGAGTCCTGGTGTTTGGTAGAGGTAGTTTTTTCCCTTAAGGGCCTGTTAAAAATTATTCTGATGCTTGTTAAAATGGTAAAGAAAAACTTTCTTCAAGACTATTTCAATAGGGGAGACTGAACCCCCAACTCTTAATATAACAAGGACAAGTGAGGATTTATAGCCAATGAGCATGGTGAGGAGTAAGTGGATGTAAAATTACTACGAGGAACTTGATTAGATGTTATGACCTGAATGTTTGTGTTCCCCCACCCCCATTCATATGTTGAAGCCCTAACCCCCAATGTGATGGTATCTGGAGGTGGGGCCTTTGGGACGTGATTAGGTTTAGATGAGGTCTTGAAGGTGAAGCCTTCATGATGGGATTAGTGTCCCTATAAGAAGAGGAAGAGAGACCAGTACTCCCCATCCCCATGCCTTTCCCCTTCTCTCTCTCCCTCTCCCATGTGAAGACACAGTGAGAAGGAAGCTGTCTGCAAGCCAGGAAGAGGGTTCTCACCAGGAACTGAATCTGCCAGCTTCTTGATCTTGGACTTTCCAGCCTCCAAAACTGTAAGAAATAAATGTTGTTTAAACTATCTAGTCTATAGTAATTTGTTGCAGCAGCCCTAGCTGACTAAGACTGAGGGAATTCTTGCTAAACTGCTTTAAGAGGATCATTGCTAAAGGAAGGCCAAAGACTTAGAAACCAAAGGTGAGAGATGAGGAACTTGATTAGATATCAAGGGTGATCAGATATCTTAGGTGGGGGGATTTTCCACTAAATTGACTTAGCAGGATTCTTTGCCAAAGACTGGCCAAGGACCAGGCCAAAGAGGAGGCCTAGTTGACACGAGGGCTTAGGGGAGCCTGACCACATTTTGGTCAAGGAGGGAGTCTCTCTCAGGCCAACTCTGCTGGGGCATAGTTTTGCTGATTATGTCTGGCATTTGCCACACTGCTGGGACCTCCAATTGCCTAGGCAAACTATTCATGGTCAGGCACACCTGGTGGGATACCAACGATGATGCCAGCGGTTGCTGAGTGGAGGCATCTATTAGAATCACCTGGGGAGCAGCTTTAAAAATTCTTATGCCCAGGCTCAATCCCGTACCTACTAAATCTGGCTTGATGAAGGGATGAGGCATCTGTATGTTTAACAAGCCTTCCTAATGACTCTCATCGTCAGCCAGGTTGGGGACCCACAGGTTTACACTATGGATTGGCCAAGAGGGTGATAAAGGGAATGGGAACTCATTGGTGGGGGGGTGGTGGGGGGGCCAGAGGAGAAGTAGGGGAGGCTGGAGGGGATCCGATGTCTACTTTGTTCCTTTTCCTTGTAGACATGGGTTTCCTCCACATTTGGAGGGTGCCAGGACTTGTGTACTCAGCAAAATAGGAAAGTAAATGAATATTGTTTGTAATATCTGCCACCTTTGCTTCTCAGGCTTTTTTTTTTTTTTTAAACCCCTTCAGGGCCTCAGCTCCCCCTCAGACACCTGGAACCCTCATCTTCTGAAAGAGGCTGATTAAGCACTGCTCACTAAAGTTTGTACTTTTGATGAGGCAGATTGGCATTTTTTAAAGGGATAAATCCAGAAGTTAAAGAATTGGATGCCCCAAGGTCGGAAATTCAGACATCTGAGAGGGGGCAGCAAGGGTGGGTGTGGGTGTGTCGGGGGGGTGGTGGGGAGGTTCTCTAGTGTCCCTACAACTTCCACAGACATAGCTGCTTTCTTTGCCTGTCCTAAAGTTGGCTCAGATACTTTGTCTATGCCCCAGATTCCTAGGACTTTCTGGGAGATATCAGGCAGAGTTCAATCTTTTTCCTGAAAGGACAGAAAAATGAAAGGTTTAAAGTTAAACACTGACTCTCAGGTAAGATGCAACCCTTACGGAAATAGCACTATGTCAGCAGAACACGGTCTCATTGGCTCATTATCAAGCGAGGTCAGGACATTATTTCTGGCAGCTTCTGAAAGCCACAGCCTGTTAGAAAAAAAGTCTTCTTCCTGAGGGTTTAATACAGCTTGCTCTCACTCACTCTTAGGAGCACACACGCTCTCTCTTTCTTTCTTTTCTTGGGCCTCCTTTTAAAATGCTAATTAAGTTTGTTTGATCTCTGCTGCCCCCACCCCCAGCTAATTTTGGAGATCAAGAAAGGGAGCTTGATATCTATAAAAGATGTGCCTGTCTTTCCACCTGAGCTACCTTTGTATTTCATTCTGTTTTATTACAGGAAATTGTGCTGGGGCCCTAAACACTAACACACATAACATTGATTGTATTCTGCATAACAAATTGGATTAGGATAATTACCACACAGATGTTAAAAAACGCTGAATGCAAATCAATGCAATTACTCATGACTTAATATACTATAATTCACACATTGGAATGTCTTATTGTGATTATACTATTTTAGAACAAAATGCTTTAACAAAAAAAGAGGAAGAAAAGAATTCTCTTACTCTGGTGCTGCACGTGCTCTGAACGAGAAATTGTTTTATGCTAATTTGGAATTTCACTACTCAGAATTCTTATTAACTAATCAGATCCTTCAATTTCTCTTGCCCCCTTTTATATAGAAAAAGCTGCTTCTTTAGCAAGACGATTTCATGCGCAATTCAACTTGAATGCCATCATTATGAACAAAGGAATTTGCACACGGATGCTTTTGACAAACATGGCTTTAGAAAACTGAGCCTTGGGTGGTGGGGGGCAGGGCCCCCCCCCACTGATAGTCGGGACCCTGAAACAAAGCAGACAGAAAGTAAGCAATTGGAATGAATCCAAGTCAGCCAGCAAATAGGCAGACCTGTCACAAGGGCAGTAGGCTGAGTTGCCAAAAAGGGTTGTGCAGCCTGTGCCTAGCTGAGGGGGCCCAGGAGGGCTGAGCTCCAGCCTGGGACCCATGTGCCAAACTGCACACCCAGGTGACCCGAGGAAAGGATTCCTTTTTCTAACTCACACAAAGGTGCCTTATGGGTACAAGGCAGGAGTTTGGTCAAAGAGAGTAAAAAAAAAATACAATTCTCATTGCCAGAAACTACAGCAGCTGGGACCTCTGGAGTTTGAACTGTGAAGTTGAATCTAATTCCTAAATCCGCCCCCCACCTCCTCCCGCCACTTCCCCACTCCCCAGTCCCTTGTTTAGAATTTCCTGAGATCTAAGTTTTACATTCTGGAGTGCTTGTTCTCTGTAATTGCTATGGGATTCATGTCAAAGCTTTGCTTACCCAACTGAGCTGGGGGACACTTGAGAGTGTGTGTGGCAGGAATCATTTTCCCTCTACTCTTCTAGGTTCTTGGCTGAGACACCCCACTCCCTGTAATAAAAACAGATTAACAGAACAAGTTTAAATAGTATGTGTACCTCCTGTATACAGGGAAAGACCCAGCAAAACCAAGTAACTAACTCCTTGAAATGGCCCAAGCCACCGCCTAAAATATTATGTCAACCTAAAGACAAAAGATGTTGAGGGGAGGGGTCAGTTAGGGGAGAATATCAGGAAAAGCGCAGTAAATGAGGGTATGGTTGTTATGCAGATTTAAGTCGCTGCCTTCTCCATTGATAAGAGTTTCTAAAGATTGTCATCCTTCTCTTCCTGGTACAGAGAGGGAGACACCCTTACAAATGGAGATTTCCCTTATAAATGTAAATGTCTCTTATAAAAGGGTAACTTCTGCCCAGTTTTTAGAGCTTTCTCAGTGTCTGCTGTTTAATGATCAGTCTAAAATAATACTTGTGCCAAAAAGGTATATTTTAGGGTGGTAAATTGTGCTCCCCTCCAAGGGCTTAGCCTGTGGCATCATCATCCTGTCTGGAGTCTCACCACCTAGAGTTGACAGATTTAGCAAATAAAAATACAGGCTGCCCAGTTAATTTGAATTCCAGATATACAACAAATGCTTTTATAAACACATAATAAGAATATACCATGCAATATTTTCGACATGCACTGAAATTAGTGTTCATCTGATATTCGATTTTGGTGTTCTGTGCTTTATCGGCAACCTCACCCCAGCACAGAGCTTGTGGATTAAAATAAATCTAGGCTGGTGGCTATCACATTTGAGTGTGCACCAGAATAACCTGCAGTTGATTAAGACACAGTCCCCACCCGCAGAGTTTCTGATTCAGCAAGTCTGGGGCGGTGCGTCCAAATTTGCATTTCTAACAAGTTCCCAAGTGATTGGGTGCTGCTGGTCTGGGTACCACACTTTAAGAACCACTGCTCTAATACAACCTCCATAAATAGATCCAACGAGGATGAAGCTCCTGTTGCCAAGTTGAAAATAAGCAGCAAAAAGCTTTACAGGCCTCTTGCAGCAGGGTCTGCGGGCTCCCTGGCAGCACTCCTTCAAGGAGCATGTAGTCACCTGTGCTGCTCTCAGCTACCTCCCTGCATATTCCCTCTTGACTGCGTTAGGTTGACGATAGGCAAAATCGTGGTTTGGATTTGTTGCTCCCAGTCTTGTTTGTATCTACATCAGTTTTAAGTCTTCTACCTCTGTCCCTTCCTCTAGCTGCCAGTGTCTTTTCATTCCCTAACCCGGGGATGGCAAACCTACATGTTGTGGCTCCTGGTGAAGAGGGACTCTACTTACTTACTTCCTAAGCAGGGAAGCTTCCATTCGAAGGTTACTGGCAGTTTTTAGTGAAGTCATTGATTCCCTTTGAGGCTTTCTTCCTTTCTCCTGGGCAAGTCACCAGAGTAGCCCTTTAATTAGAAAAATACAGATGACTACATGCCCATTGTCATAGGATACCAATAGTTGTTAGGAGGGAATAGGGGAAATTTGTATAAGGAGTATCAGTGTCAGGACTTCTATTTGAGATCGAGATCCTGAATTTCTGACTGAGATCCTGATCCATTCTCTTTGAGGCCCAAAGTTATTGTAAAATAACTGAGATGGACTAGGGTGGCCCTAGCCCATTCCAGGGGTCGAGAAATGGCAACAAAGCTCCTGATATAAAAAGCACTATGAAGGTAGAAAGAGACAGGACCAGATGGCTGGCCTCTGCACTAGAGGTCCTGTGGTGCAAGGCGGATTAGGAGACATTTCCGCCAAGTCTTTGAAACCGCTGATACCAAAATCTGTCTCAACATAGCCCCTTCTAGCGGGTAAGTTTGAGCCACAAGCAAAGATCCACGTGTATGAAAGAGCTGGAAGAGCCGCGACCTGCTTTATCTAGAAACATTTGTCTGGGGCAACCATGTCTCATTGTCCTTATGGGACATAACCAGCCCAGCAGTCAAGGTTGTATACAGTCATCCCTCAGTACCTGTGGGGGTTTGGTTCCAGGACCCCCCAAAGGTACTAAGATCTCAGATGCTCAAGTCCCTTATATAAAATGGCATAATATTTGCATATAACCTACGCATACCTTCCCCTATACTTTAAATCATCCCTAGATTACTTATAATACCTAATACAATGTAAATGCCATGTAAATGGTTGTAAATACAATGTAAATACTATGTAAATTGTTGCCAGCATGTGGCAACTTCAAGTTTTGCCTTTTGGAACGTTCTGGATTTTTTTTCAAATATTTTCAATACGTGGTTGGTTGAATCTGCAGATGTGGAACTTGCTGATACAGTAGGCCAACTGTAGTGTCTCAGGAAGTGTATCTGATACCCTGTGTTCTAAGAGACCCCAAAAGAAAGGCTGAATTTCCTGTCAATATGGGCATATAAAAACTTAGTCATAGTAATTTGAACATTAAAAGAAATGTTAAAATTTGTATCTTGATTTGGTGAAGTGGCATGTATATATGTATGTTGTTGCCTCTCCCTTTTGCTCTCATGGTAGACACTGTTATTTGATGACAGCCCTCTTTCCCATTGTGCCTGAGCATGCCCTTTGTATCCATCTAAGTTAGGGCATTCTTGGTTGCAAGTGACAGAAAACTTAAATCCTTATTTAGCGCTTGCTATATGGCAGACAGGGTTCTAAAGGCTTTATAAATTTTCAAATTTACAGACTCTTAAATGAACTATAGGAGGTAGATTTATTACCCCAATTTTAAAGATTAAACAAAAAGGGGATTTTTAAAGTATGGATTCAGGTATGTCTCACAAAACCCAAGTGAATGTAAGTGAACTTTAGAGATGAACCAGGACCATGGAATAAATTTTATCTGGATTCTCTCTCTGCCACTTGATTTTGTACCTCTTTGTACTATGTTTCATTCTTCTCTCTTACATTAGATCAGCCTTCTCTTTCTAGTCCTTATGGAGGAAAATATGGTAGCTAATAACACCCAAGTTTTACATGTCATGGATCTTACTATCCAGACAGAGGAACTGATCTCTCTCTTAATTCACAAGTCCCCTTGGAAGGAATTTATTAGCTCAGTTTGGGATGGGTGTCCAACCCTGGATTCAGTCTCCTGGGGATAAACTTTTGCTTACCAAATGTAACTCACAAAAGAGGGATTTACAAAACCATGCACAGAGGGTTGTGAGTCATATTGTAGAAACAGGTAGTTCCTACTGATACCACATGGGTAGAGTGAGGGAAGGGAAAAGTCCTTGAAATGAAGTATTGGGAAGACAACAGCTGTCCACAAAACCTTAACTCAGTATTCCACCTGCCTTCTACCAAGTGATCAGAACTGGTACATGGTCATGTCTGCTCTGACCTCCTCCCTCTAGTACAGGTACTGGATGTGACAGCCTCACTTACACTCATTGCATTGGTCCAAAGGGAGGATCCTCATGTCTGTTCCAAGCTGTCCCCTGTTCTCTGCCCCTATGGCCCTTTTCTGTTCAATATTGCTTGATCTCACCATGCAGGTGAACTCAGTCAACTGAATGCACTTTCAACGAGCTTTTCCTAGACATGGTGACAAAGCTGTTATGGATATGGAAGTTACCCAACATAGGGATATGGCAATTAGAGGAGTGAGGCAGGGTGGAGGTGTCATTAAGAACGTTTGCCTTTTGGCAATTTAGGCAGGACCTCATAGGGTACTAGTTAGGCCCAGAAATGGAATTTTGTCATAGATATTTAGAGGTCAGTAATCTCCTGGGGATGGACTCATGCTAACCAAATCTAAATCACAAGTGACAGAGATCCAAAGCCAGAATTCCAACTTATTCCTTTTCCAGGGTACAGATAACTGTTCATCAGACTGGAGTTGGCTGTCAGGCCAGACTTGAAAGGCCAGACTTGAAACTTAATGATAGTAGAAGGTTGTTTGGGGAGCAAGGAATGAGAACTAGGGGAATTCCTTGGATTATCTCAATGGCATCTGCCATGCGCCAGTGATCATCCCACCCTGGGGATAGATCAGAGAGCAAAGACCATATACTCATGTTTGTTTATGAGAATGAGCTTTCCTGGACCAGTTGAGCAACTATTGAGTTTCTTGTTCTGTGACTCACCACCTTCTAGAGCACCACACTAACCTCTTTCTTGGTTAACACATCTATCTTCAGCTTCAGTCAAATTATCGTGCAATGGTTACCTCAAACCAGTGTTCTGAGAAAGGAACATTGTTCTGCAGGATAGCTGATGGTTGCAGCTAAAACATTTTTCATGGTCAACACGAGTTAAACTTAAATAGGTTTCTTTTCCATAGGACTTCTCAGAGACTTTAGTGAACGACTGTGCACTGTGAAGTTCCAAAAGAAGGCTGGAGGCCACAAATTGATTTGACCACTTAGTCGTATTTTTCAAAAGAAGTCATGACAGAAAGTATACTGGCTTCCTACTATTGCTGTAACAAATCAGCATTAACTTGGGGACTTGAAACAACACAAATCTATTATCTTACAGTGCTGTAGTTTAGAAGTCCTAAAATCAAGGTGTAAGCAGGGCTGTGTTCCTTCTGGAGGCTCAAGGGGAGAATCTGTTTCTTTGCTTTTTCCAGGTTCTGGAGGCTACCCACATTCCTGCTCCATCTTCAAAGCCAGCAGCACAGTATCTTCAAATCCCTCTCCCTCTTCTTCTCCCCTCTACTCTGTCATCACAACTTCTGACTCTAATAATCCTGACTCACTCTTATAAGGACTCTTGTGATTACATTGGACTCACCCAGATAATACACGGTAATTGTCTCAAGATATTTAACTTACACTTGCAAAGTCCTTTTTGCCACATAACCTAATGTGTTCATAGGTTTTGGGGATTAAGATGTGGATATCTTTTTTGGGGGGTGGGTCATTATTTTACCTACCACGGGGAACAATGGGAAATACCAGACTATGGTATTAAACATGCTAATACAATCACACTCTTTGGAGACTATGCTAAGGTCAAACTTCAGTGGATGTGGGGAGTCCTGACATTTGTCATCTAACTGTTTAGCAGTTAGAATGGGCTCCTATAGATCTCACAGAATTCTCAGAGGATACTTATTACCCACAAGACCTAATACTCTCTTCTCTTGGGGCAGTGGCAAAAGCTCCTGGATGGAAAAAGAGGAAGGGCTTGTGCACTGAAGAAGGGGACTTTCCCTAAGACTCCTTCCCAGAAACATACCATTCTCAGAGACCAAAGTTGTGCAGAAGAATTCCATGGCAATGGGCTAAAGTTACTTGTTTAATCGAAAGTAGAGATAACCTATCATTTGAAATGGAAATTAGGGCTCCAGAATGTCTTAAATGAGAGTGTTACCACACTGGGAAACCCCCTGTCGATTTGTGAGTAAGAAAGTAAGGCTGCAAGCAGGTGACCTTTTCATGTCACTCAACATATTTGTGATAGGTGCTGCTCTGTGTCTGAAGAAATTGACACCCAAAGTTCTTTACTTTGCTGCAGAGAAAATTTGATCTCTTTTTTCCTTCCTTTAAGGATATTTTAATGCATTTCATGCTGATGGTAATAACTCTTGACTTTGATCTAGTTTCTGTTGGGTATGGGGTCCCCAAAAATGATGAGGTCACCAGAAACCAAACTGAAGATGGAGTTACTGATATTCCGTTAAACACTACTTTGACTAAGTATAGTCATTTCAGTTTAAGCACCTGATTGTGACAGATTCCACTGCAGAGGATGGGTAACTTAGATTGTTGAGAAATAATTTCAGATGAGGCTTTGGGTCTGCTTGGGAAAATACATACCACAGGCATCTCTTCCTCACCAAATCTAAATAGCCTTTTTTTTCACTCCCATGTTTTTCTTGTTCCCACTGACTAACTTATCAGATTTAAAAAATATATTTTGGCTTCAGTGACCAAGCCCTATACTAGTTTTCCTTCTATCCCTTTGACCACACCTCTTTTACTTCCTGGTTCTCTTTTCTTCACATCCATGGCAGAGGCATCGATATGTGTTTCTAAGTGGGATGCTTTCAGCTGCAAGTAACAAAGAACTCAGTTCAAGGTGACTTAAACAATAAGGACAAGTGTTTCTTATAATAAGAAATCTAAAGGTAGAGAGGTCCCAGAATTGGTCAATTCAGTAGCTCAAGGACCTCCTTAAGAACTCAGGTATCTTCCATCTTTTCATTTGCTTTAGCATATCCCTTTCAGAATTGCAAGACGGTTGTAGCAGTTCCACACATCACATGTAGAAATGATGATGTTCATCTGAAAAAAAAAAGGTGTTTCCTGCAGTGCATTCAATTTTACAAGTAAGAAAAACATGTCTTCCATGGCCCCACCCAACTTCCCTTCAGGACCCATCAGCTAGGATTACCTAAATCAATTACTGACAAAGGGAATGAAATGACCATGCTCAGGCTGCACAGGAGAATCATCTTGGAGGGCTTTTTAAAAGCCCATGCCCAGGCATATCTTAGAGCAATTAAATCAGGATCTCTGATTGTAGGATCCAGGCATCAATGTTTTAAAATTTCCCCAGGTGACTCCCCTGTGCAACAAAGGTTGAGAACCACTGGCCTAGAACACTCCCTCTAATTTTTCCCTCTGGAGCAGAGGAGTGCCCAGCCTCCTTTAAGAACATGAGTATCTTCTATAGGACAAAACTGGGATTCTGTGAGCAAAGATGAATGAGGAATAGCTTTGTGGTAGGCAAATCACAATGTCTGCCACAGTAACTAATCAACATTCATGACTTCAACTAGCACTTATATGTGGAGACTGACACTTCTGGCTTTGACCTCATCTGAGCTCCTGACCTATTTCTTCAACTGTCTCCTGGCATTTCTACTTGGATTTTTTTTTTTGTCCACACTTCAATCTCAACTTGTTCCAAACTAAGCATTCCAGCCTGCTCTGCCTCCTGATGAAATTATTTCCATCATGTGGTACCAGTATTCTCAGGGTATATCAGGCTCAAATTCTTGGTATCTATTCTTATCTATCCTTTACCCCTATTTTTAAAGTCACCTCACCCTGTTTGTTTTCCCTGAAACATTTAAATTATATTCCACCATATCACCTTCTATCCTGGTTCAGGCTGCCCTGTAGCACTGCATACTTGCATTCTGTAACAGCTACCTCGCTGGTTTCCTGATTCCAGTCTTTCACTTTCGGGTCATTCTGCGTACCACTGTAGACTCATATTCCTAAGATACTGCCTTCATTGTGTGCTTCTATGCAATGCCTTTTGATGGTTACCAAATTCTTACCTGTTTTCAAGGCCCTTCAAATTTCAAGCGCTCCCCATCTCTTAAGGCCTGGTTCAAGCTCTAGTTCCTCCAGGAAGCATTCTCTGTTTACTCCAATCCTCTTGGATTCAGATAGATTTTTTTTTTTTTTTTGGATTCAGATAGATCTTGATTGAACTCCTGACTCTGCCACTTACTGCCTATATTTCCTGGGCAATTTGCATAAATTGAGTTTCAGTTTTCTAGTTTATTTATTTGTTTTATTGTAGTTTATTTATTTTTTTAGGGGGAGGTAATTAGGTTTATTTATTTGTTTGTTTATTTATTTATTTTTAGTGGAGGTACTGGGGATTGAACCCAGGACCTTGTGCTTGCTAAGCACGTGCTCTACTGCTGAACTATATCCTTCCCTGCCGAGTTTCAGTTTTCTCATCTGTAAAGTGGGAATAATTAGGATTAAATGAGTTCCTTTTCTCCCTGACTCTTTTCTTACATCTTATGTTGCCTACTCTTTACTACATAACGTTGCCTTTTATTATCTAATGCCCTGTATCTTGGCTTCATTGTTTGATTGATATATTTTCTCCCCAACTTGATAGTAAAGCTCTCTTAAGGGCAGGCACCGTACTCGCCACTTCTCTCTCATGCCCTCTGAATTGTCCTATTGTACACGGAGCCAATACAGAAGGTGTTCTACACATGCTTGCCAATTTTGTAAGTATTAAGTAGCACAAACTAAAAGTACTATAGGAGCTGGGAGGAAAGAACTGTCTGCAGCTTAAGGGGATGGAACGTCCATGCAGAGCTGCTTCCTTTTTTCTACCTCCCTTCCATTCAGCAGCTTTCATGCTTCTTCCTGGCACTGAGTTTCAAGGCCAGGGTCTTATTTGGATGGAAGAATCTATATTCCAGCTTCTATTGTTTCCATCCTCGGGGCAAGCTGGAGGCCTGACTTCTGTGGCTCTGAGCTTGCATTTACTTATAGTGCATGTAAGAGAATTTCAGGTCATGAGTGGCCTGTTCATCACATCAGTAAAGGCGATGACTTTGGCTTCCAGTAGGGCAGGGTAATTGTATAGTGGTGGTGGTACAATTTTCTCATCTGAATCTCTCTTTGGCTATTGCCTCTCAGTGTTACCAAAGTTGTTGCAAGATGATACTGCGAGTGAGGATTAAGAAAAGTGTGACTTTGTTGGAGAAAAATGTGTCATATATTTTGCTCTGCGGCTTTACACTGTTTGGTTTCTTTTGTTTAGTTGTTTGGTTCGTTATCTCAAGTGTGATACTCTCCTTGCATGGAACCCGTTTGAACCTGAATCTATAAAATTGGAAGTTGAGTTGAAAGAAGTCCTGGGCAGAGAATTAGAAGACAGGAGTCTGTATGTCCCTCTAGCCAGGTTACTCCCTTTTGTTGTGCCTCAGTTTCCTTATCTGTAAAATAAGAATAATGTCTGCATTACCTATCTTGCACCTGTGTGAAGAGAATAAGGTGATTAGCTGTGTGAGCATGCTTAGGAAAGTGAAAAGCCTTAATGAATTTAGGATGTATTATTTTAAATGGAGTTTAAACACAATCTGGCTTCAGGGGAACATTCTTCAACCACTGGGAGTTGGTAAATTTCGTTGTGTGATTAAGCATAAGATTTATATTATTGTCTAAAGGTATTTGATGGCTTCCCAACCCTTCTCCTTACAGTGTTTATGGCTCTGCATGTGTAGTGGTGCTGATGGGGCTTCTGAAACCTGTGCTCCATATGATTTTACTCTGTCTGGTCAGACATATGTGGTTTATTTGGAAATTCTCTTACATGCACTATAAGTAAATCATCCCCCGTCCCTTTCTATTGTTCTTGCAGGTTTTAATGTCGTAATTAAATTAGTTTTGAAATATAATAATAACAATTCACATTCTTTGAACACTTACCATGTATTGTAAACTGGTCTTAGTCAATTTAATTGTACGTGTTTGTTCATTTGGAGATAACGGTAGCTGTCAAACATGTTTGAGTTTAAGATGGGTGAGGGTCTTATTTACTTTTTCACAATCTCCCTATGAGGTTATAATGAAAGTAAGTGTTGGATGAAATTTTGTCATACACATTAACATTTATTAAATGAATATTCATTAATAGCTGTGACAAAACATTTCATGCAACCTGTTCTGTAAGCTTGATAATGTCCCAGGAATTAATGTCCCTGTCATTTAAAAGGTTTTGACCACAACATGCCTAAGAAAGGTCACAGGAAGAAGGCACAACCACATTTCAGAAAAAGGGCTTTAAAACATTATTCTTTTTGTTGAGGTAAAATTCACACAACATAAAATTAACCAGTAATCATTTTAAAGTATAAAATTTGGTGGCATTTAGTGCATTCATGATATTGTGTAAGCACCATCACTAATTCCAGAACATTTTATCATCCTCAAAGAAAATCCTACACCTATTAAGAAGTTACTTCCCCCTCACCTTCTCCTTCCCCACTTCCCAGCCCCTAGAAACCACTAATCTACTTACTGCTTCTATGGATATACGTATTCTGGGAATTTCATATAAATAGAATCATGTAACATGTGGCCTTTTGTGTCTGGCTTCTTTTTTAGCATAATGTTTTCAAGGTTCATCCATATTATAGCATGTATCACTACTCCATTCCTTTTTATGGCTGAGTAATATTCTACTATATAGATGTATCACATTTTAAAAATCCATTGAGATGGCCATTTTGGTTGTTTCTACGTTTTGGCTATTGTGAATAGTGTTGCTATTAACATTTGTGTGCAAGTATTTGACTGAGTACCTGTTTTCAATTCTTTGGGGTATATACCTAGGAGTGGAATTGCTGGGTTATGTGGTAATTCTATGTTTAACTTTTTGAAGATCTGCCAAACTGCTTTCCACTGGACTGCAACATTTTTGCATTCCCACCAGCAATGTATGGGGGTTTCCATTTCTCCACATCCTTGCCTACACTTGTTATTTCCATTTTAAAAATTATTATTATAGCCATCCTAGTGAGTAAGAAGTTGTATCTCATTGTGGTTTTAATGTGCATTTCCCCAATCATTAATGATGTTGAACATCTTCTCACGTACTTGTTGGCCATTTGTATATTTTCCTTGGAGAGATGTGTATTCAGATTCTTTGCCCATTTTTTCACTGGTTTTTTTTTCCTTTGGTAGTTGAGTTAGATTCTTATTGTTCCTCAGTTCCTCTGTTACTATCTTATTTTATGGTTAACTGATTTTTTTTTCTAGTGTACAATTTTGATTCCCTTCTCAGCTTTTTTTTTCCTGTATATGTTTTAGTTTTTTTTCCTTGGCAGTTACCCTGGAGATTACAAGTAACAGCTTAATTTATACCAATCAAGTCTGAATTCACACAAATTTAATATTAATAAAATCAATAGTATACAAAAACTGCTCCTTTACATCTCTGTGCCCCTGCATTGTGTTGTTATTTTTACAAGTTACAACTTTATAGACTATGTACCCAAAAACATAGTTTTGCAATTATTATTTTACACATTTGTCTTTTAAATCATATGGGGACAAAAAAGAATAAAAAGGAGTTAGAAATCATACATGCAGTATCACTGGATTTTATACTTACCTATGTAGCTACCTTTACTATTGTTCTTTATTTCTTCACATATCTTTGGATTATTGTCTAGTGTGCTTTCATTTCATTCTATAGGATTCACTTTAACGTATCTTGTATGGAAGATTTACATATGAGGAACTCCCTCAGTTTTTGTTTATTTAGGAATGCCTTAATTTTTTCCTTCTATTTTTGAAAGATAGTTTTGTTAGATGTAGAATTATTGGTTTACATCATTTTTCTTTAAACTTTAAATATATTGTCCTACTTCCTCCATGGTTTCTGGAGAGAAATTGGCTGTTAATCTTATTGAAGATCCCTCTAATGTGATGGGTTGCTTCTCTCTTGCTCCTCTCAAGATTCTGTCTTTGTCTTTTCACAACCTATTACGTGTCTTGGTGTGAAGCCCCTTGAATTTATCATGACTAGGTTTTTTACACTTCTTAATGTGCAAATGCATGTTTTGCATCCAATTTGGGAAGTTTTGGCCATTATTTCCAATATTCTTTGTGCTTTTTCTGTCTCTACTCTCCCTCTGGGAATCTGTTTATGCATATATTGGTACATATGGGATGGTGTCCTCCAGGCCTCTTAGGCTCTATTTATTGCTCTTCATTCTTTTCTCTTTGTGCTCCCCAGACTGAAAGATCTCAACCTATCTTTACATTTGCTGATTTTTTCTCCTGCCTCTTCAATCAGCTGCTAAACCCCTCTAGTGAATTTTTCATTTCAGTCTCTATTTGGTTGTTTATAATTTCTATCTCTATTTGTTGAGACATTGTTCTACTGGTTTCCTTTAGTTCTTTGTCCATGGTTTCCTTTAGGTCTTTGAGCCTATTTGACAGTTCACGTAAAGTCTTTGTCTAGTAAGTCCAATGCTTGGGCTTCCTAAGGAAGAGTTTCAATTTTTTTCACTGTGGATGGGCCATAGTTTCTTGTACCTTTGCATTCCTTGGAATTTTTTTTTGTTGAAAACTGGGCATTTTGAATATTACAGTGTGGCAATTCTGGAAACCAGATTTTCCACCCTACCCAGAATTTGTTGCTGCTGCCTATTGTGGGTTTTTCTAAACTATCTTTGTAAAGTCTGTATTTTTTGTTATATGGTGCCCCTGAAGCCTCTGTTCTGTTAGCTTAGTGGTCAACTGGTGTTTTGACAAAGTTACCTTAAATGCCTACAGCCAACAAAAATAAAAGAAAAAAAATAGTGAAAAAAGAAAAAGGACTACTCTCCTAGTCTTTGCAGATTGGTTCTGTGTTGGGTACTCCTTCAATGCTTAGCCAGGCTCTTTCCAACTCTTAGTCTCTACTTCCTACTTATATAGAGCCTGAAGGCTAGCCAGAGGTTAAAACTCAGGGTCTTCTCTGGCCTTTTCTGACTGTGCATCCCACATCGAGCATCTACATACATTCCTCAATTCCCTGGTATACATGGAAACTTTTTAAAGCCCTGACTCCCACATGTAGCATCTTTCCCAACCTCCTCCTTCCAAGACTTCTTGCTTTATTTCTTGTTGCAAGCACTGTTCCTTTCCCCAGACTGCTTCGGCTAGTACCTGTGCCTTTTTTAATGCCTTTGCCCAGTAAATCGCCCTAGCACTGGGAACTAAGAGTTGGGCAAAACAAAGAGTAGTCTGGGCTCTGGTTCTTGAGAGAAATGCCAGACAGGTTAAGACCCAACTTTTTGAGAATCAGGTCCGTATTGCTCCCTCTGGCACTAGCAATCTGCATCAGAGGTGCAGGCTGTGGTTTGCACAGCCACTGCCAGCCTGATGTGTGTGTTGGGGTGGGGTGGGTGGGTGATTTAAAATAACACTGCACTCTATTACCACAAAGCAGCCTTTTCTTTCTCCAAATCTTTCACTGGTTATTGTCAGTTTTCAATTTTGTATTCAGGAGTTCTTCAGAGGTTGATTTATGGCAGTTTTTGCTAGGTCATTAGTTGCTTTTAGGGAGGATCCCTGTAGTTCTCTATTCTTCTATAGTCAGTGACATCCCTTCCATTAGCAGGATTTTTGTGCCTTATGGTAGACATTAGACAACCAAGAAAAAAAATTTAAATCAATGGCTGGAATAGGGCTCTTTTGATATTAATTTTCAAGTCTTTCACTAAGGGTACAGACAGGTTACAAGATTTGCTAGATATCTTATACCCTGTTCATGTAAGGGTGGGAGTGTCTCTAAGATTTTTTTTTAACCAGTTAGAGCCCATTTTTAATATTTATCGTGCAAGTTAAGAGGCATCAATGAAACAAATTCTTGACATTTGTTATGCTAGTTAGCAAAGTGTAAGTTCTGTGTCTGAGATACATGTAACAGCAGCACTGTGGTCATCACCTCTGGATTGTGGCCCTTTCTGGTATAACTCTGCCTCCCTTTCCCTGCGTGTATCCTGATGAGGGGAAATGACTGGCCCTAGAAGTAAAGCCAAAGCTCACTGTCATATACCTAATATCGCACTGTGTATGCCTAAGTGTTATAAAGTTAATGGTAGACATTTTAACATATATTATGTTTTTAATACTCACAACAATCCTATGAAGTAGTAGTAAAACTGTCATCTCCATGGTATAGATGAGGAAACTGAAGTTTAGGGAGATTAAGTTATTTGTTTAGGGATGCCCAGCTAGTAAGTGGTAGAGCTTGGATTTCAACTCAGCTCTTTGAGATTCTATCTCTTAAGTATTACTTTATGACCAAGAACATCTATTTTATGGTATTTGTTTGGTCATGTGAAGAGTGTTTCTAAAAATTTCTGAACACCAAATGCTCTTCATAGTTGGAGGCTAGCCCATAGGTAGAATGTGGTTGGTTGGCTGGCTTCATTACCTGCCTTTGGTCTTCTTGGATGCTTGCTGCATAGCAAGTCTCAAGTCCAAAGAAAGAAAGATTATGGGAAACAGGAGCAGTGGTGTCTGTTGGGGGTGTCTGGGAGGATCTGGTGATGGCTCTGGTGCTTGTGTGTGGTCCTGGAATGGACAAGGAATTGGACTTGGGCCTAACTTTCTTTTTTCCCTCTGCCCTGCCACTGGAGTACAGCAGTGCCTGCTCAGAATTTTAGGTCCTCTTGCCTGTCACAGGGCCCTAGCAGCATACATAAGGTGAGATGCACTTATGTTTGACTAACATGGAGAAGGACAGTCTCTTAGGATAGACTGCTAGTGATTGATGACTAGAAATAGTTAAGAACATGAATTCAGTTTTGCCCTTGAGGTATAAGACAGGTATCTGCTCTCATCATGGTTTCCTGGACAGATTTTTTCACTGATTGTGGAGAGCATATTCAACTTCATAGTAACATCTTCAAGTTAACCCCAACAGAGTTAGCTTTAAGAAGTGGCGGAAGATATGGTCATCTACAGAATGAGATTTGAGGAAATAGTTGGCAGTGCATTACTCCCCCCAATTCTACTGCCAGTCATTACACCATTTCTCAGTTTATTTGCACCTAACAAGCCAAATTTGGTAGAGATTCTACTAAAGCCTTTTCAGAATAGACCCTTCTGAAAAGTGACTTCTTTTCCTTTTCATCAACTTTTGGAGGGCAGACAACAGCATGGGAACTGTCAAACTTACACTGGGGGAAATGAGGATGTCAGGAATTTTCCAGATGGTTTGAAATGAATGCAGGTGTGCCTGGAACTCTGCCATTGCTCCTCATCCTGAAATGGTAGTCAGTAAATGCACTTTTGGTGAACAATTCCAATTTTAAATGTGCCAGTGGAATATTCTAGCTAAAGAAACCCAGCTATGAATCTGTTTATTCAGCAAATAAGTGTCCCTGTTTCTGAAATTTGCATTTTTATTTGGGTTCCTTAGATTCTTAAAGTGGATCCAGAATTTTCATCACAAAAGAGAGTTAAAATAAGTAGAAAAGCTTATTTAGATGGTGTGAATTGTGTAGGACACAGGAGGAGAGGAGAGGAATGATTTATACTGATGGGCTATGGTGGGGTTTGTGTCTGTCTGGTGAGGAGAGGTAACTAACAAGTTTATTTTGTGTGAGGCACTGTGCTAAGTGTATTATTTCATTTAATTCTCATGTCGTCTCTGAGGTAGATACCATTGCTCTCCTTTTGCTGTTTAGAGAGGTCACAGTACAGTAGAGTTTTGATTCTAGGTAGCAGGTGATTCAGACTAAGATTTAGCTGTGTGACCTTAGGCAAGTCATTTCTCCCTGGGCCTCAAGTTTCCTCACTTACAACATAAAAGATTTTCTTTCAAGTACTTTAAGCTGTGACAGTCTATGATTCTGTACCTGCGCTTCTTCCTAGTGTTTTCTAGGTGTTGTTCCCTAAGGAGATAAAGGCCAGAAGTCAACAATGACTGACTTGCAAGTAGGAGTATTTCAAAAAGTAGCTTTTCTGTGCAACTGAGCCAGTGTCAGAGATAGCAGGTTACCATGGACAATATATTTCTTTAGGTTTTTGTGTTGTTACTAGTGGTGGTTTTTCATTATGTTGATATGAGTTCTTGACACTATTAAAATGCTTTGTTCTCACCATTAGCTTTTGTTTTAAGAGAAATTGACACTCAACATTTATAATAACTTTTTTCTTGACTAAATTTGGATTCTTTTAGTGCTTCCTATTACCCCAAAGTGCTGTCCTTATTGGCTGATATGGCATAGTTTTAGTCATTCATCTGTACATATTAAATGAGCATCTGCTATGTGCAAAATATTTTTCTAGGTACTTGAGATATATCATTGAACAAAAAAATATACATTTCTGCCCTCATGGAGATATTTTAGTAGACTGGGCAAACAATAAGCAAAATATGGTAGTTCAATGTACAGTATGTTAAATGATCAGTTCTATGGCAGAAAATAAAGCAGGATAGGGGGTTTGGAGTTCTGAGTATAGTTGCTTAGTATCTCCCTGGGAAAATCAGTGCTTAGGTAACAAGAAATTCCTTCCCTAGGCAATTAGGAATGGACTTTGAGGTCAGATAAACCTATCTGAATTTACAACTCTGCTCACAGCCTTGTGACCTTGGGCAAATAATTTTACTTCATTGAGCCCTGCATTAGTCGGTGTTGAATTAGAGAAGAACAACCACTAGAAGGGATATAAAACAAAGGATTTATCATGGGGATTTGACCTTATTCAATTGTGGGAGCTGATTAAACAGTTCACATCAGGCTGTTGCTTCTGCATCTGGTTCTGGGCCTGAAGTCAGCAGGATAGATAGTCAGGAAAGACTGGTGCTGGGCCTGAAGTCAGCAGGATAGATAGTCAGGAAAGATGAACATGAAGTAGAGGAGAGCAAGGTCAAACTAGGCCAGCTGGAACCCCACAAAACAAACTGGAATCCACATCAATCTCTCATAGCCTTTAAACCTCCAAATTCAAAGATGGTGTGTCCTGCAGGAGGTGGACCTGAAAGCACACCTGGCCTGAGTCAGAGGAGCTGAAGGAGGAGATCCCACGGGAACTGCAGGAGTTGTGGCCTATGTGTGTTGTTCCCAAATTCAGTGAAGCTGAAGGAGGAGGCTTAGCAATTGCTTGGGGCTCAGACACTGCCCAATGCCAAAAACAAGAGCCAGGAGAGAAGAGACAACATGCCTAGGCTGCAGTAGTGCCTGGCGCCCTGCCCCCACCATCTGGGGCTGCACTTCACTTCCACCTTTCAGATTTCATGCAAAATATCCCTCATGGCCCTTGCTAAACATAAATTATTTGGAATAGGGACGGGAATGCTAGAGACCCTGGTTCCAGCTTAGCTAGGTTGACAGAATACAAATCCACCACAAGCCTTTTTCTTAATAGGGATGATAACACCTAACTCATTGGATTGTTGTAAAGCATGTATGAGATGAAATCTGTAAAAGTATCTTGTGCTTGGTGGGTGGTCAGTTTTCTTTCTTTCTCTTACCCTTTGGTCAAGGGATAGCACCATTTCAGGCATCATGCCCTATGGAGAAGGTTTTATTGTTCTGTGGGTTTTTTGGGGGGTGGTGGTGTTGGGGGTAGGTGCTGTGAGGAGGCTTTTTTTATCATTAAATAATTGTATCAGATTGCAAGCTATCTGTTATGTGTGCATTTGAGGTTGGGCCTGTTTGAGGATGTGGAAGAGAAACTGAATACACCTCGACCACTGAAGATAGATCTAGCATTCATATATACGCACATGCAATAAAAATATATCAGAAAGGATCACATAAGTTGGTGGAAAGCTAAAATTTAACTAACTAAGTCACAGAGTCTAAGAATGTCAGTGCTGGTAAGGAATTAGGGGGTCAACTAGTCCAATCCTGAATTTTCACAGATGGGGAAACTGAGGCTTAGAGAAAGGCAGTTAATTTGCTGAAGTCATAACTTGTTTGAGCCAGGAACATTTTTTACAGAATGTTTTTTAGAATCCTGCAGAAGCAGTTCAATACATCATAAGGATGTTGTTGAAGACCTCATCCACTCTATTATTCAGTGTCCTCTATATGACATCCTCACACAAGAAATTAAAGAACTAAGCGCCAGAAAAAACCTTGTTTATCCTGAGGAACTGGTATGCTTTTATTCCTCATGGACAATACAAATCTGGTAAGTGATCATGTGGAAACATGATCATTTTGCTTTTGCTGCCAGGATGTTTGGAGCCAAATTTGAAGTTCCAACTTTATTAACCATGTAGAACACTATGGCTTGAATATCTCTGTCCTACTCCACCCTCTGACTTTGTTGTTTTTTTTTCTCCTGATCTTGATTTTTAGTTAATTTTTACATGTAATGTGTTGTATGTATAAGTTTGTATATGTAAGTATGTATAAGTTGTCTCAAATCCTTTATGCTATGAGGAAGGACATTAACATATAAACAGAAGAATCCTATATTATTTGACCTCTGTGGTACAGTGAAAAAGCACTGGATTTGGAATAGCTTCTAGTCTAAACTTTTAATAGACTTCTTAGAACTTCAGTTTCCTTTGATCAGCTTGGATAGAGTAACCTCTGGCATGATTCAGATTATTTAAGAGGAAAGGTATCTGAAACCTATGTGATGACTGTTCCTGATTTATAAAAAAAGGTCTGTGTGATTTGAAAGAAATGTTTAACTCAATTCTGGATTGGAAACAACGATTAGAATAGTTTTAAGACTAGTGAGAGAACAGTACTTAAAGTAAAAAGTATTCACTTATTCGTTCTGATTTAATTTTTCTAATTTTTAAAATTATCATACAGTAAACTTGACTTTTGGGGAAGTACACAGTTCCATGAATTTTAGCACATGTATAGATTTATGTAAACCATCTCCCCAGAAAGCTTCCTTGTGCTATCATTTTACAGTCACACTCTCCTCCCACTCATATGCCTTGATTTTATTTTAAAATGTTCTACTCAATATTTTAAGAGAATACATTAAGAAGATTAATTTGATTCAACCATTCATTCACTCTAGAGTTCCTATCGTATGCTCAGCACTGCAGTAAGTTCTGCAGGCTATGTAAGGAGTATCATATATAGACCAGGGCTTCAAGGGTGTTACAATATAGTTGGCAAGATCAGATTAACACATTGGAAGCAATCAGAGGACCACATAAGACACTGTACAAGCAAGTGCAAAATTGGCACAGATCAGGAGATGTGGAAACATCTATTTAGCCTGGACTATAGGCTTCTGCACCAGAATGACATACTACTTGTATAAGTATATATCTTTCTGTGTGAGGACAGCTTGGAATGTATTGAGAAATGTAAAGAGTTAAGTTTCGCCTCTGAAAGTGATATAATAGTCTAAGCAGACGAGAGGGAATTACATGCTTGTGAGAATATTTACAAAAGTCTTCAGACTCTACAGTCAAGGAAGTCTACCTAAATATAAAAAATTATTATTTTACTTTTATAAGACGTGGAGAGACATATGACTGCCAAATGGCTTTGCTCTGTGTCCAGAAATTTAACAAAGCTGACATCCAGATATCTATTGCAGAAGTCTGACTAGAATTTTCCGTTATGAATACAGTGCATGTAAATTCTGAACATATGGCTCCCATCAGTGATCTACGAGGAGGTGATGGAATGTAGGTTGGGGAAGACAAGAGGAAGGCCAAGTCTCTGACTCTGAAGTGAGAGGCAGCTGGACACCATATGTGTGTCTTTGGACTTGGAGCCAGCTTTATGTCGAGGGAGTAGGCAGTCACCCAAGCCGTGTGATTTGTAGGGTGTGGGGAAAGGATCTTCCTTTGTCAAATTCTTCCCCTACAGGCAGGCCCCAAGGCCTGAACTTTCCATTAGAGAAAGAAACAAAATATTGTGTGTTCTGGAGCCCCTCTTAATAACAGGGGGAGCTAAATAGGGAGGAATACCAATACATTAAACTGGGAACAGTTATCAGAGACTTGTTGGGGATCAGTTTATCTAATTATCCTAGTAGAACTAGAGGGAAGAATAGGACCTATGGGATAGGTTAGGGGTGTGTGTGTGTGTGCGCACGTGCATGCACGCATGTGCACGTTTCTGTATCTATGTGCACATGTGTGCATGCCAGGAGTCAGTGTGTTTGCAAAAAGCTGACCCCATACAGATTAGAATGGTAGTATTTAGTGCACACATACATATCTCAGCTCATTGGCTGTATGTTTGATGTCTGCAGTGGTTTACTCTCCGAAATAACAGGCTGATTGCAGAGATTTGCTAAGAATTGACCAAGAAGATGGCCCACTGAAGCATCCCTGGCCTGAAAATCTCAAAGGGCTTTCTTAAAAACCCTTCTGCCAGCCCCTACAGAAAATGGGTGCAAAGTCAGGAGTGTAAAGCCCATGATGTGAATGGAGAGATTAGCCATTACAGGAGTTGTCAATTCTCTAGAAATAACCTGGACACTTCACTTAGAAGCAGGACTGTCAGGTGTGTGTGTGTGATGAGTGCCAGAAGTCCTACCCCTTCCAAGCAAATGAAGTGATATGGAAAGCAAAACTTTCTGAGTGTGTCGTCTATACCCTGCACCCTAGGTATGGTCCAGCCTTGCATCCTGAAAACTGACCTTACTTCTTAAAACAAAATTGCCTCTTGGGTCCTCTTTCCAAGTTGTTTTTAGCAATCAGTCCAACCTCACTAAGCTGAGAAAGCATAAAACTCCTTTTTCTTTTGAAAGTGAAGGAAAACATACTTAAGCTATGAAGATGGGCAGGATCTCAATAAATGTTGGACTTGACTGAAATGTACAACTAGAATCAGTCCAGAGTCTTGTCTAACCCTCAGAGTATAGAAGGAGCACTGGACCTACAAAGAAGGCACTTTATGGAACTTAAAATCTAGAGCCAAAAGGAATGCCATGTTCATTGACACCTCTTTGATATAAAACAGTTAATTTATCATCTCACAAGCCCATCGCACTTTGTTAATTCTACAACTGAGCCTTTTGTATTCAGAAAGAAATGTACTTTTGAGATTGGTTTGGGGTAAAGAAAAATCAACAAAACCCCACGTGGGTGTGGTGTTGGCTTTTCTGAGTTCAGTGTTGGATGGAAAATTCAGATTACTTCTCAGTTTGACTCATCTGAAAAAATTGGATTTGCTCATTCGCAGGTGGAAATTTTAATGTGCCCAATAATTTCTTCAGATAATGACATTTAAAGGTGAAAGTGATAATGGTGCTGGGAAGATGCCTGGGGATCATGGTCTTTATGGTGCAGGGGCAGGGAGCTACTGTTGTGGTCATGTGAATTGGCTTTGTCAAAGGTAGAAGCCAGGGTTCTGGTGTGGTTTCCCAGTAGATTGATAATGGAAATTTCCCTTTACAGCTAGTGGGCATATGATGTATATGAGATTTATAAATAGAATTCTTGGGACCTGACACCTACTTTTTGCCAGGCTAATCATTTTGCAACTTTTGGGTGGTATCTAGGGATGGGACCCCACTGGCTGTCTTAGCAGCCTGCCCCATTTCCATGGAAGTCAAGAAACTTTATTTCCAACCATGTCTCTTCTTGAATTTTTCCCATTTCTCCTTGGTCAGTGTTTCATTTACATTGAGAATAACTTCTCAGCATTGTCCTCATCAAATCACTTCATGGACTACTGGACCGTACTCTTAAAGTCTTCTCCAGGCTAAATAACTTTCTGTAGTGACAATGTAGGCTGTTTTCAATTTACTCCAGAAGAAAGGAATCTTTAGGTATCTTGCTTTTTACGATAATAATGATAATAATAACAGCTAATAATCATCATTTTTAAAAAGCTAACATTTATTGACTGCTAACTAATTGCCAGGTAGTGTGCAAAGGATTTTACATGTATTAGTTCATTTTATCTTCCCAATAATCCAATGGGGGTAGAAATTATTACTTTGCCATTTTAAAGACTAGGATAAAGTGAGACTGAGAGTTAACTTGCTCAGGTTCACACTCTTACTTTAACCCATATCTTTCTGTGATACTCTATAGCTTCTCTAATTATTAAGACTACTTTGGTTTTCTTGTATGTTTATTTTTCTTTTTTTTTTTTAATTTTTTGTTTTATTTTATTTTATTTATTTATTTTTTTTCACATTTTTTTCTCTGTGATTTATCATAACATTTTGTGTATATTTCCCTGTGCTATACAGTGTAATCTTGTTTATCTATTCTACAATTTTGAAACCCAAGTCTATCCCATATTTTTCAAATATATCTATATTTGTGTGTACATATGTGTGTATATATATGTATATATATATTTGCTAAATGAGTGCCATGCCAAGGTATTAACATTTTTTAAAGAAAAGACTAGCTGACCTTCATCTGTGCTGAAATTATTCCCTTAGGAACATACCATTTCTTTTTTCCATTAATAAGCTGCCTTGAAGAATAAATTAGTTCTATGAAGGATGCTACATTAAGTTTCAAAGTGCTAAAGCCAAAGGAATTTTAATATTTTCACCTTTATTCTATCCACACATTCCATAGTTGATAAAATTTTACAGTAGCTCCTACTCTGTGCATTGCCTCCCAGTCCTAGGGAATGTCAAGTGGTAACTAAGAGGAACCACTGCACATCCCCAGTGAATAGACCACAGGCCACTTTGCAACCCTTTATGGTCTGGTAGGAGGAATAAGCTTAAGCATATGTCATAGGTGAAAACATACTATGTTGCATGTAGCTTTTGTACCCTAAGCATATTTCCAGAGTTGCTCCTGGTCTTTGGAGAACTGAAGAATTCAGACAGCAAAGTGGACATTTTCAGGGGATTTAATAGTGTCTGGAAAGTCGTGGATCTAGGATAAGGCATTTGGCTTAGGATTTGAAGGTAAGGCCCCAAGGAGGAGTCGAGGAGTTCCTGACATGGAATTCATTAGTGTTGTATTGGAATTGAACTGCTGGTCCAAGATTGGCTCTGCTGTGTGCCATGTTCAGCTACGGGCTGAAGGAAGAGCAGCAACACTTGGATTCTAACCTTGGCTTTGCCATTTTGTAGGTGTGGAACCTTGGGCAAGTTAAGTCTTCCCTCTGGGTCTCAGTTTCCTCACTTATAAAGTGGGCATGAGACTATATATACCTTATAGGCTTGTTGTGATGATTAAACAAGTTAATGAATGAGATACTGCTTTGAGTCTATAGAGAGCATTAGAAATGTTAGTAATTACTAATAATTATATTTTAGAGGTGTTGTATTCTACATGAAATTTCTTTATTAGTTTTTCTTTCTCAGAAACGTCTATTACTCCCCCAAGTATGTCTCACAGTGTGAATTGAAAATGTTATTTTAGCACGTGATAGTATTAAGTTTAGCCACCGATCCTATTTTGTCTTACTTAGTTACTCCTTCAATCCACTTCTGAGCAAACCTAGGATGGCCTTCCCATGGATGAGGACACTGTATGAGCTTCTCAACTCTCTTAATTAAATGCTCTCCCTATCACCCACTTACTCATTTGTCTTCAAAGTTCCTGGCCTGCGCTTAATCGGTAACCTAGGCCAGTGGTCTGCAAAGTGGAAGATGTATGGGCCCCTAGGGGGTGAGCAAGATGATCTCTTTGGGTGTGGGGAAAACATTAAAATTTATACTTACTTTTTATCTCAAAAATAAAGACGTTAAGCCTGACTAAAGTTTAATCTTTGGATTGACACTGCCTCCTCACTTGGATCTCTGGGTTAGATGTGTCACATATATCCATCAGCACCGTGAAGGAAGAATGAGTGTTTCACAATTCAAAGTAGTTCTCGGCAGTGGCCTCACTTGTTTTTTGCTTTCAGAATATTGCAACATACTGTGGTTTAACTGTGAAGGGGAAAAGTTATGGCTTATATAATCTTAAATAATAGAATCTTTTGAATACTTTTTGGGGAGAATAACCATGGAAATCTTTTGTACCACCCAGAGGGTTCACTAGTTATCTTCAGGAAAATATTTTAAAAGTTGTTGAACTCAGAGATAAGTTATACTCTTTAAACAAAGACGACTGACTATTCCAAATTTGCCAACTTTTAGTTACTAAGTAGTTGGCAATAGTATGGTACCCAGAAGATATTTTTTAAAGAAGAAAAAGACTTAATCTATCCCTTCAAGGTGAATTTTGATGAGTGAAAAGTAATTGCTTTAAAAAAAAAGCATATTTTAAAAATGGATACTGGAAAATGTTTCTATCTTTTATGTGATTTTTCTTGCTTTGGCACCTAAAAATATCTCTGGTATCTACATAATTTTTGAAAATTGAAAAAATATTTCTAACCTCTTTAAAACTTTTCTAAATGAAGAATTTTAGTAAAATTTGACCCCATTTGTTAAAAATATTAGGGTATCATACCTACTGATTAGTTTGCAGGCATAACTGATTAACATAAAAAATATAGAAATTTTCTAGGCAAGTTACAACAAAAACTCTTGAATAATTGGAGTATGGAATTTTTTAAAATGCCTTTGTGGTGATACATTCAGCACAGACAATGATGTACTTTTTCTGTTTGGAACTGTGTATCTTTGTGTCCTCTCTTTTTCAAACAAGATAGCCAGTAAAACCTAGTATTGAACTAACCTAAATTTAGAGTCAGTCCTTCAAATGGATATATTATAGGATTTAAAAAATTAACTGAATCTCTTTGCTGTACACCTGAAACTAACATTGTAAACTGATTACACTTCAAAAAAAAAAAGAATAAAAAAATCAAAATTAAGGAACTGTGTTGTCATATTTCTCTCATTTAATAAATTAAGCGGAATAATGCTTTTAAGTGACAAAATTATTTTTGTACCATTAATAAAAAGTCTTATTTTATTTATTTATTTAGATTGAAGTATAGTCAACTTACAATATTATATTCATTTTAGGTGTACAACATAGTGATTCAAAATTTTTATAAATTATACTCCATTTAAAGTTATTATAAAATATTGGCTATATTCCCTGTGCTGTACAACATATCCTTGTAGCTTATTTATTTATTTACTTTTAACATTTTTTTTATTGAGTTATAGTCATTTTACAATGTTGTATCAAATTCTAGTGTAAAGCACAATTTTTCAGTTATACATGAACATACATATATTCATTTTCACATTGTTTTTTTCGCTGTGAGCTTGTAGCTTATTTATTTTATACATAGTAGTTTATACTTTTTAATCTCCTACCCCTATCTTGCCCCTCCCCACTAAAGTTTTATTTTAAATCCTATTGATTTTATCTTTTCTCATCCTTTAAAAATGCATATTAAAAAATTTTTTTTTTGTGGGGCAGGTAATTAGGTTTATTTATTTTTATATCTTTTCTAATGGAGGTGCTGAGGATTGAACCCAGGACCTTGTACATACTAAGCACCTACTCTACCCCTGAGCTATACCCTCCCCCCTAAAATTCATATTTTGTATATGTTTATATCATAATATATGCAATACATTAGTATAGTTGTAGTATGTGTATATAATTTGTAAATAAATAAATTTATATTTACTTTTACTTGGAGTATGTACACTTTTTTTAGCTGATTATGTTAAAAATTTGGAGGCCACTGGACTTGACTACCTATTTGCTCCAGATATTGATAGTGAGCATAACCTTGAATTCTCTGCCCTACCTGTTCTCAAGAGCCTTACTTAGGTAAGGAATATATTATCCCCTGCACCCTACTCTTATAGGTATTATATGTTCTATCCTTGGCTCAAGGTAGACCACTAAAAGGCTACATATCTTGGAGGTCTAAAGAGGGTTAAGGTGAAAAAGCAGAAGCTGGAAAGGTACTAGAAAATGAATGTGGGTCAGTAACCAGAGAGGGAGAAGTGAACCACAGCATGGTGAGATTGAAATTTTGTGACACTCTCCATCTCCAGCTTGACCCATCTTTAGTCTTGAGAAAGGTCATCCCAAGATAATATTCTACAGTACATCTTATTCTCCTTATGAACCTGCCTTCAGTCACACAAAGCACACAGGACCATAAAGAGGAATGAGAAGTGCTGAGCAGTATTATCCAGTATTATTCCTTAATTGTTTTATGCATGTAAGCCCTGGATAATGGGGTAGTAGTTAAAAGCAAGAACATCAGACAGACTTTAATTTGAATCCTGGTTCTACTGGTTGCTTGCTGACTTTGTGACCCAGGCAAGTAATTTAACCAATTTTTTGGTTAATCTTTTTTTTTGAATCTTAGTTCCTTCATCCACAAAATTAAGGTACAGTTGTCCCTTGGAATCAGTGAGGGATTGGTTCCAGGGCCCCTGTGGATACCAAAATCTGTGGATGCTCAACTCTCTTATATAAAATGGTGTGTATTTGCATTTAACCTACACACATCCTCTCGTATACTTTAAATCATCTCTGGATTACTTCTAATACCTAATAGAAAGCAAAGGCTATGTAAATAGTTGCAAATACAATTTAAATGCCATGTAAATGGTTGCTGATGCACAGTAAATTCAAGTTATGCTTTTTGGAACTTTCTAGAATTTTTTTTCTTAAACAGTTTTGATCCATAGGTGGTTGAATCTCTGAATGTGGAAGCTGCAGATACAGAGGACTGAATGTACTAAACCTACCTCACAGGGTGGTTGAGAGGATTAAATTCGCGTAAATTCATGGAAAGCATTTAGTAAGGAATCTGGCACATAGCAGGTCCCCAATAACAACAGCATTATCCATCAGATTGTCACCTCCTGATGGGGCCATGCTAGATGCTCTGTGCTGCTTTCCTGTACCCACAGTGCCTAACACAGAGATCAGCATGTACTAGGTGCTCAGTTAGTACTTGTTGAACTGAATAGAATGAGTGGGAAAGACATTTCAGGACATGATTAACTTAGGAATCTAGTGCAACCTGAGATTAGAGACTTTGAATCAATTTACCTCCTTCTCCCTGCTAAAATAACTTCTTTTGGAACACTACTCTGAATTCTTTCTAACCTTGTTGCAGCAACCCTTTTCATAGATTTATACAAGTTTCATCCCTGTAGGGGGAAAACAAAAATCTTGCATTTCCATCAATGGTATCACTTTTTACTAGTAACGTTTGAAATACTTGGCTCTGTCAACCAACCTTCAACCCTAATGGACCAATGCTAGAAATATCATTATGTGTCTCTTTGCATAAACACCATTCAAAAATGGCTCTTCCCTGTTTGCCAGTGAAGCCCAAACTCCTGAATTTGGCACTGAAGTCCTGACATTTAACCTGGCCCCACTTGACCTAGCCAAATCTGTTTCCTACTATGCCTCCTGCTCCAGCCAGATGGGTCTTAGCATCGGGCTCTAAGCACTATGCACAACCAAAATTCTTGTGTTTTCCTTTTGCTAGGTTAGGATCTCCCATTCCCCAATGTGACACTTTACCTAGCTACTAAATGCCCACTGAATTCTTCTACAAAGCTCACTAGCTACGTTGCTCATATTCTTAGCTATCTAACTGTTGTATGTTGTATGTTTGTTTTCCACAAATGAGATCTGACCTCCTTGAAGGCAGGGAGAGTTACCGCCCATAGTACCATGTACTCTGCAGAGCACATGGCAAGTGATTAATTAAGATAAAAGAACCACATAAGTGCTTTGTAAACCTAAATATAAGGAATTGTCAAAATTCATTAATGCATATAATAATAGTTTACTGAATACCAGCTGTGCTGGATAACTAGGGTCTAAGGAATGTGTAAGTATTCTTCAAGGACTTTCAAAGATTCCTGAGCAGGGGAATTTGGTAACAGACTAGATTTTCTGGAGTTAAGTGGGATAATGCTCAGATTTGGTCATCAAAAGTTGTGTGACCTCACAGATCAGTGAAATCAGAGATAATTAAGTTGTGAGTGTACTAACCTAGCTGAAAAAAGAATGCACCCATCAGAAGGGATCTATTAATATCTGTATTACTCACCTTTACATCTCAGTGCCTACAACACAGAGTCTGGCACACAGAAGGCTCTTAATGAACACCATTGAATGACAAAAGGTGAGACTTCTGGGAAACTGCCTTCACTCTGGGATCACAAGCCTGAAGATCAGACAATGGTAAATTCACTAAGTTGCTGTTGCCCCAAAAGTGTTCTTGGAAAACACCCAGCCAGATTCTTGAAGAGCCCCCAATCTGTCCTTTTCTATTTGAGACTTCCCTAAAAGCATCTTTTGGCAGTAATAACACCTTTTCCTCTCATCTGCAAGCTGAAGTAATTTAGTGGATTTTCATACATAATTAAAACACTGAATTTTAGTTTATCTTCTTTTCTATATCTGGCCTACATTCACTGTGTTGTATCTTGGAAATACCACTTTGAAACTACCTACATTAGTCAGTCTGTATCTTTTACTTGTGGTATTTGACACTCAAATCTTCAGTTGGCCGCCTCCTTCACTTTTAGCAACTTCATAGTAAACCACACCAAAATATGAGAAAACAGTTGATCATTCTGTCACCTCAGAAGGCAGGTAATTTGGGAGTCATTTTAAAATATGTCTAAAAAACTCAAGCCCAAGATGAGCTTGAGGGCTAATTACTGTTGCTGTTTCTGCTACTCAGTCTAGGGAGGGAAAGTTCCCAAAATGATTTGAGAGTCATTTTCATTCCACTCCTCAGAGCCAAATCATCTGGTTTGTGTGCTAAGTCCAAAAAAACACGGCTGTATATTTTCCCCAAGGAACAAGCCAGGGAGAGAGAATCTGAAAGATCACAGTAGGTTTTAGGTAAGAACTTCCAGGACTTCCTTGAAAAGAAAGGCTACATGTGATAAAAAATACTGTTTTCCAGCCATTGCCTCTGTGTTTTCTCTCCTGTATTAAACGGCAAGAGAGGGCAAATGCTATTTACCTCTCTCTTCCTTTTGGACTTATTTTCAGTTATTTCCTTCACTTCGGCCTTTTAAGTTGCTGCCGTTCAGTAGAAAGAGTGTGAAAGCAAGCAAGGGCCGAGGACTGACGTCTTGTGAGTTACAGGATGCATTTACTAGGCCGTATCAGCCTTGGTCCTATTATTAAGTCCAGGAGCAAGCATTGTGGCCTGTATTCTGCTTGGACTGCTCTTGCCTTGGCTCTTGGCCTGTTGAACTCCCATTTCTTCACTTCTTAGGTTATACGTATGTTACTTCTTCAAAGAGGCCTGCCCTGCCCATCCCATCTAATGTAGCCGGCATTCCACAGCCTATTCATTCTCTGTATCATATTCCTCTAGTTTCTTTCAAAGCAACTTATCACTGTCTGAAATAATCTAGTTTATTACTTATTTTTCCCGTCTGCCCAACCCACTAGACAATAACCTCTGTGTGGGCAGGGACCATGTATGTCATGTTTAGCTGTTGTATATACCCAATGCTTAGCACAGTGCCTGGTGCATTCTAGGAGATCAGGAGCTATTTGTTCAGTGAATGAGGAGGACAGAGGGCAATCCAGGGTCACCACAATATTCCTTCTTTCTGGAGTGTACAGCCACAAAACAGAGGTTCTCCCAGGATTTGTCAAGCTCACTGACCTCTATCCACATTTGCTGATTCATGTGGGAACAAATGATATAATCAAGAGGCTGAACTGGCTCTTCAGTGATTCTAAAGTTGAATGTGAAACTTGAAGGGCTTGGGAGCTACAGGTAGCATTTTTCTTTCTTTCATAGGCTGAAAAGGATGGCTTTGGCAAAGAATGGAAGATTCAGGAAATTGAATCAAACACATTCATAATGTTGAGTGGGATCTAATTTTCTGGACTGTGCCTCATGGTAGAAGAACAATGGGTTGCTGGTTAAGGATGAAAAGTATCTTGAGAAGACAGAAAAAAATATATTTGTTTAGGAGGCTCAGGAACCTCATCAGTGTAGGGTCGCCAGATTTAACAAAACCAAACGAACAAAAAACCCAGGATGCCTCATTAAATTTGAATTTTGAATTTTAGATAAACAGTGTATACATTGTTAATATAAGTATGTGTCATGTAATCTTTAGTCCTGTATTTTATGTGGCAACCCTACAAGAGTGTTTTCATCCAGTTGTCATTACTCTATTCACAAGAATATTATAAGAACTCTGTCAGATGCCTTGCTGACTTCCGGATATAATGCTCCTGTGGCAACATTTCCCAAACCATGTTCCATGAAATCACAGGCTCCCACAAGACTTGAATATACCTTGAAAAATGGCAAAATATGTTTGCAGAATAAACTAGCTCCTTTCTTAGAGATTCACAGTGCATATTAGGATAGTTAAGGTGCCAAGACACACTATTTTCCAAATTTGCTTCCATTTTAAGGCTCCACGCTTTCTAGCTGAATTCTCTCCCTCTGAGGTGCCCAACCTCATGTCATGTGACTAGCTTGGCTGAATGTTTTTGCTCTGTCACTGGGCCAGGTTTTGTACTGGCTGAGTTTATCTTTCCTTTTGGGGGCAAAGAACACAGACATCTGGGATCTGGGCCCTGAAGAAAAAGCTTATAGTCTTGCTGAGGGTCTCGCTGATATCCTCAGCTGTGTGAGCAAGTGAGGGCTGTTCAGGAACCTTCTGAGGTCTGGTGGTCCTGCCTGCATATGTGCCCAGCTTAGAAATCCTGTAATGGGAATTGTTCATTGTTTTAGACATATTTTGGTGTCATGGTTTTTAAAGTAGAGCATAACAATCTTAGTGTGGAAAAAATAGTTTATCATAGGAATTAATTTGTGCATAATTTTCTAGGTAAAGTCAAGATGCATCTTCTTCAAAGGTAAACTTAATGACATTTGTTTTATAAATACCATCATTCCTCACTGTCAGTCCTCTGCGAATGCTCTAGCCTCTGACATTCAGTAGAGCAATAAAGAAATCAAACATGCCTACCTAACCTTTATGAAAATATTTAAAATTATGATTTAATTTTTAATCTCCCATGGCAGCAGTAAAATAAATGATATAAATCTCAACAGGCCCAACTGCCTGCTTTGCAATAACACTTAGGGTATGGCCCAGACAGTCAAGATTTCCTCTTACTCATAAACCAATGTGGCATGGGCTGGGCAAGGGGAGGGTGGTAGATGTTGACATTTTGCATTTCCTGGGGACCTATATATGTAATTGTCTTTCACAGTGGGTGGAGAGTGGAGAAGTAGTTTTGACATGTCCTGTGTTAACAGTTTGGGTTTTCATATAAAGTCTTGTTCTTCCTTGCCACTGAATTTCTCCCCTTTGCCATTAAATAAACAAGTACCAAAATACTCAAAACACAACACCACCACCACCACAAGAATAAGAAAAGGCAAGAAAAAAAGTATGGCTTTTTTGTTTAAAAGAAATGAAAGAATCACTCAGTCTAAAAAGATGGAATTTAAGGTTTATAGAATCCATTGTGAAATCTCTTACAAAATTAGCTGAGGCCTGGGGCACTAAGCCACAGGAGTGGGAATGGGTAAATTGAGGGATGCCAAATTAAATAAGTCGATTTATTGGGTTGAAGTGATACTAATACAATATAATATAGATGTAGTAAACTAGTTTCCTAGTGTTTCCACAATTTAAAAAGCTTGGGTCAAGAACCTCACATCCCTAGGAAGCAAATTTGTTGCTGTATAACATCTTGTGTGTAATATATGTTACATAAGTGATTTTTTGTATATATATATATTTTTATTGAAGTATAGTCAGTTTACAATGTTGTGCCAGTTTCTGGTGTAATACTCGTATCAGACAAAATAGACTTTAAAACAAAGGCCATAAAGAAACGTTAAGTGAATGGTTTTATATGAAGCATAGGTTTGGAATACTTTGAGGCAGGCCAGAGTCTGGTTATGTATAGGTGCTCAGCAGATGTTGACCATGAATGTCTTATACATAACTGCAGTTTCAAGATAGCCAAAGTGATGAGATATATGAAGTGGCGTCCAACCTATCAAATCTCTCCAGAACTTTTGCAACTGAGCTGATCTCTTAGATTAATTGATAGTTTCTCAACCTTGGCATTGTTGACATTTTTGACCAGATAATTCTTTATTGTGGGTACTGCCTTTTGAATTATAGAATGTTTAACAGTATTTCTGGCCACTATCCACTATATGCTAGCAGGGCACCCCTAGTTGTGACAAACGAAAATATCTCCAGATACTGCCAAATGTTACTGGGGTGGGGGGAAGAGGGTGGTTGTAAATTGCCCCCACTTGAGAACCACTGTGTTAGAAGATGGTACAGGTTCAGGCTCCCATAAATTGACTCTAGTTCCTTACAGATTATGTGGTTTTGCCACATTTCCTTTGACAGACAGGATCCAAAGACTTTCACAATTGCATGAAGAGGAGGCTCAAGAAGAGAGGCCAGCCCAAAAGTCCATTAATGGATAAATGGATCAACAAAATGTGATGCATCCATATGATGAAATAGTATTCATCCTTAAAAAGGATGAAGTAGTGATACCTGCTACAAAGTACTGATACCATCCTTCAATAAGGATGAGTACTGATGAATCTTGAAAACATTATGCTAAGTGAAAGAAGCCAGACACAAAGTCACATATTGTATGATTCCATTTATATGAAATATCCAGAACAGACAAATTCAGAGAGACAGAAAGCAGCTGGGTGATTGCCAGAGGCTGGGGAAGGGGAAACTGCTTAATGGGTACAGGGTTTCCTCTTGGAGTGATAGAAATGTTTTAGAACTACATAAAGAAGGTGGATGCACAACACTGTGAATGTACTAAGTGCCGCTGAATTGTTCACTTTGAAATGGTTAATTTTATACTATATGAATTTCAACTCAATAAATTAAAAGGAAGAAAAAGGCCAAACAGACCCCAAGAGGCCCCACCAAGGGAGAAGGGAGCAGACTGGGGGAAGTAGAATTGCCCAGGTCTAAAAACTGTGTTTCATGGAGTGACGAGGGTTTGGAGGAGCTTCACTGGGACCATGGAGGAGGGTGGGAAGCAGACAGGGCCCCAGTCTCCCATCATCTCCTGCATTAACCCACGTTAGCTGTTCTTAGTGATCAGAGAGACTTCTGGAGCTCTTGGGGCTGGGCAGCAGGTCTGGGAGGAGAGCTTAAAGACTGAGAAGACATAGTTCTTGCTTTACTAAACTAGGTGTGTGTGACCTGAGTCAACTACTTCATGTTTTGGTTCCTCAGTTTCCTGATCTATAAAATGAAGGCTAAAAGCACAAGTTTCTTCACAGGGTTGTTTTAAAAGTGAGATAATGTATTCAAAGTTGCTAGCACATGGAAGGTGTTCAATAAATGGTGTTTCAGGTCTCCACAGGTAGGCATCTTCCTCTCCTCCAGGACTCTCCACCCCATGAAAAGACAGGAGCTAATTTGGGCTTTTTGCCAGCAATGCCCCCTTTCCTTTTATTGGGTAAGTTAGAATATATTCTAGTTGTTAGGTTTATTTAAAAAATTATCCTGCCACTGACCATGGTACATAAAGAAGGTCCACCTTCAAGGCCAGCTGCAAGTCAGACCTGAGTCATGACACCCAGTGTGACAATCACGTGGAACTAGCTGGCACAAGGAAATGATCAGTCAAATGAAGAAGCACTTCAGTGTCCCAGGTTGGGAGGAAACTTCAAAGAAATGAGTTGTTTCTTTTTTAGTGATGATTTGGAAGGGCCACGGAAGCAGAGAAAAACCCAAATAGTTCAGGGTTAAAACACAGTACTCTCTCTCCACTCTTTTAAAATACAATCTTGATGATACTTCTCTTTCATGACACATGTCTTAGAGGGAACTATGACAAACACTGTATGGTATCGCTTATATGTGGATTCTTAAAAAAAAAAAAAAGTCAAACTCATAGAAACACAGTAAAAAAGTGGCTTCCAGGGGCGGGGAGGTGAAGAAATAGGGAGAGTTTGGTAAAAGAGTACAAACTTTCAGTCATGAGATAAATAAGGGGTGAGGATCTAATGTAAAACATGGTGACTATAGTTGACATTATATTATATAATTGAAATATGCTAAGAGAGTAGAACATATATATATATATAGATAGACAGATAATATAGTGATGGAGGTTTAACTGGATGGGAGGAATCCTTTCACAATGTACATGTAAATCAAACCATCATGATGTATACTTTAAATATCTTACAATTTTATTTGTCAATTGTGCCTCAATAAAGCTGAAAAAATAACATGTAATCTTGATAACTTTTCTCTTTCACGACACATTTCTTAGAGGGAACGACGAGGATGTGTGGGTGTAGAGGGACATGAAAAAGTGTGTCTGTGAAGAGAAAAACATGGGTTGAAGGGACTTTGAAATTAAATGTGTTTTCAGTGATCTCACATTCCATGCTGGGAGCTTAGGTGGCTCTTTCAGCTTTTTATGGGGGAAAAAAAGGCTTTGGAGTACATCCTTTCCATTAGTGTTAGACCAAGTTATTTTATATAAGTAAGAACAAGAAAGGCAAATGGAGGCTTTCTGCTTTGAGCATGTTATTATAGTTTTTCCCTTGTGATGCCATCTGCCTTCCCAGCAGATTCAGGAGTTAGAGGGAGAGGTGAGATAGAATTTTAGCTACACAGAATCACAAAACAAATGCATATTTGATCCACGGCTGCCTCTCAGACTTCCTTTTTGTTCTTCCCAAGTAGTATTGAAAAGTATTGACTTCATATCAGATCCAGAAAAAGCTGGAGGAAGCTGTGCACTGACTTGACAAAAAAAAATCACCTGATGAAAATATAATTCCTTCTATGTAAGAAGATCTAAAATTGAATCTAGATAAACATCTTTTGCTGTTTGATTTGAACATTCCATTATTTGGTAAATAGTGTGAGCTCTGTTATTCCAGCCATGCATGTCTGTTAGGAGTGAAGATCCAGTGATTGGTTTTGTCTTTAATTCTGAGGAAGAGGGCTCAGAGGTTTCTGGCACGTTTCCTGCAGCAAAGCACTGGCTCCTTTTGAGAGGAGGATCAGTTCTATGGGCTGGTCAACCTGGGGTGCTCCACCTCGCTGCAGAGTGCCTGCCCTGGTCTAGAGGAGACTTCGGTTGGCTGCAAAATGTGACCACCAGAGAGACAGATGCTCAAAGAAATTAGGCCCTGGGCAAAGAACCTTGTGTTCAAGCAAACAACAGGCATTGTGAGCATAGAAGAAGGCTAAGCAAATTTCTGACAGGGTTTCTTGTCCCCGAGAGATGAGAAGTCCCTCTGTTTCCAACACGTTTGTGGTGTCAGAAGGCCTTAACCGTTGAGAGGCAGAGCCTGGAAGGAAGAGGGCCAGACCTTCCAGCCCTTTTCCAGTTCCAGGAAAATAAATAAGAATGATTGATTTTTCAGGAAGGGAGCCATGTACAAAAGAGGGCTCCTGGACTCCAGAAGAAGGCAAAGGAAGGCGGGAGGAAACAGATGTTTGAATAATAGCAAAGGGACCCAGGAGGTTGTTAGGCTGTGTCAATGAGGTAATGCTCAATTCAAATGACTCTTAACTAGAGATGTGGGGGCTATCCCTTGCCCTGGGAATAAAGGCTGTTCCCATGCAGGTGCACGTTCCTGAGTCCCAGACAGCAAGTCAGAAATGAACTTGTGTGTGCTCCAATCTGTGTATGTCATTTTGGCCCCGTCTAGGCCTTAATGCCTGGATGCTGATTACTCTGGGGACAGAGAGTGAAAAAGCTTTGCAGTATGATTCAGGAAGAGCCAGTGAACTAAGGTTGGGGAGGGCTGGAGACAGACCTCGAGCAGCATGTTTCTGGCTCTCCCAGTCTTGTGCTTTCTTGTCCTGCTTTCCTTGGACTGAAGTCCTCCCTTGATAAGACCCAGAATTTTTCTTATCTGTGGATTTCTCCTAAAATTCCTCAAAGGTGCACAGACCCACCCTAAGGGCACAGATTCTCCCTAAGGGCTGGACTGCACAGTTTGTTCCATCCCAACTTGATGTTGAGAACTGGCAGATGACATGGAACAAAATAAAACCTAGTAGAAAACCTATCATTTCCTTGCCTTAAACCTTCTGGTGGCTTTCTCTTGCCCATTTCTACAGCTTCATCTTCCACTTAGGCTCTTGTCTCCCTGGCTTTCTATCAGCTTCTAGGACACTCCAGGCTTTATCTCACTGCCAGGATTTGGCACTAGCTCTTTTCTCTGCTTAGACAGTTCTTCCCTAAGATCCTTGATGGCTGGCTCCTACTCATTCTTCAGTTCTTAGTGCCTAGCACATACTTGGCACCAAGGAAACACTGGATAGGAGCAGATTGTAGTGGGGCTACTGTGTTTATTTTGGCCAGGTGATAGGAAGGGACTGCAGAGAGTTGATGGAGAGGCCGAGTTTGGGGGTGAGGATGAGGATAAAGATGCGGATGGGAGGGGGTCTGTAGACAGAAGGAGCAAATGTATAGTGAGCAGGGGTGGGGCAGTGGGTGACCCTTGGGTTTAATCTATCATCCAAGGGGTGGAGCTGAGGCACATGGTTGGTCTCTAGTACTGGGAATTCACTGATAGGTGCTGCCATAACCTGAACCAAGGAGGAAAACACCTGGTCAGACTCATTTATTGACATAATCTAAGAAAGCCAAATAGTAGCCCCTGGGAATGCTAGGGAGAATTTCATTTACATTTTTAATTAAGGGGCTGATTATTGACTAATCATCTTTTCCTGGCTGATCTCCATCTTTGGGAGAACTTTTTCCAAACTCCTTCCCACTTATGGCTAGAATGTGTCCCTCCTCTGCACTCACAGCACCATGTGCTTCTTTCCATCAAGACACTTATGTCGGTGTACTGTACTTGGCAGGTATGAGTCTGTCTTTCCCATCTGGTTGTGAGCTTGGTGAGGAAAGGGTCCATATCACTAGCAGGTGCCTGGCAAATGATAGGGATCTGCTGTTGAATGAATGAAACATTCTCTGACCTTCAGTATAGTTACCCCTATAGTGTATGTGTATATATATGTCTTACCATATTCACTCACTCACTCATTCGTTCAACAAACTTTTTTTCTTTTTTAAAGCAATGACTCTATCAAGCCTTCTGCTTGGCGCTGAGGATACAAAAGCAGATAGTGGAGGAGACAGACAGGCTAAAAGCTTATTGCAGTGCAATGTGGCAAGTGCTAACAGAGGGAAAGTAAAAGGTGTGCAGATAGGGGACTGAAGAGCATTCCAGGCAGAGGAAACAGCATCTGCAAAGACCTAGAAGAAAGAATATGGAACAACTGAAAAAAAATGGAGCAGATAGTAAGCGTATTGTCTCTAGATCTGCTGCCACCAGAACTTGTGACTTCGGAAACTGTCTTTTGGATGTGTCATCACCCTGGGCAAGTGAGACAAGTCCTCTGACCACTAGGCCCACAGATCACGTCCTCAAAGAGTTCAGAGACTAAATGTATCTGCCTCTTTTCCCGTCCACACCACCAAAAACAAAACAACTTACCATAAAGTGAAAAGACAAGCATTTAAATGGAGTATATTGAGAACTCCTATGAATCAAGAAGAAAAAGGCAATCAATCCGATAGAAAAATGGGCAAGCAAAACAGAATTCATAGAGTTGAAAATGGCCAATAAATTGGTGATGAAGGAAATTAAAATTAACCACAATGAGATGTCATTTCATACCCATCAGACTGAAAAAAGTTGAAAGTCTAACAGTACCAAATGCTGGCTAGAATACAGAGCAAAGAGAATTCTCATTCACTGCTGTTGAGTAGGAGCATAAATTGGTTTTGCACACTTGAGAGAGGAATTTGACAATATCTAGTAAACTTGACAGCATGCACACAACCTAAATAAACTTTGTACGTATGGACAAGGACCATTCATTTTAGCATTGTTACTAATGGTGAAAAGCTTGAAACAACCTAAATGTCCATTAATAGAAGCATGGATAGATAAAATAAGTTATATTCATATGTAGACTTCTAAATAGGATATGAAAGGAATGATCTAGACCTATTTGCAACAAAATGTTGTGTGAAAAAAGCTAGTTACAGTATATGTACATTTAAAAACACACAAGAAGTTGCTCAGTTATTCATGGATGATGTAAAGTGTATTTAAAGTATAGAAGATGTTCTGGAGTAATGTACACCAAATTTATGATGGTGATTGCCTCTGAAGAGGGGAAAGGATAATGAGATTGGGAATGTGGGTCTAAGATGAGCTGAATTTACCTGTAAAGGCTTTCTTTCTTTTATATATATATGAGTGCTGATAAATGTTTAACTGGCTCTCCAGGAATGAAAAAAAAAAACCTCATTTATAGTGTTTATGGATTTCCATGGTATAATACTGCCATTATGGCCAATTTCAACATACCAAAGACTTAGCAATCAGCTCTCAAAATTCCTGAAAATTTAACAGCTCTTGAGAATCAATATGAACAGGCTGCAGTGCAACATTGTGTGTGTGTGTGTGTGTGAAAACTTAAAGCATTGATGATAATTTTAACAATCCTCAGTTCTGTATAATGAAAATATATGTATTTTTATATTATCCTCTGAAGTTTTATGTGTATTTTAAATTTCTTGGAAAAAAAATACAATTCTTTAAGAATCAGAGTGGGTAGAAATACCTGACAGTGTAAGTTATAATTGGAAGTGGAGTAAGCAGGACTTTGTCCTAGATGGCCTTCTGTATACTTTCCATTTAAATAACTTGATAATTGAATATACTGAATAGACACATAATTAAGTCAAGAATCTTCTTCTCTGCTGGTGACATGGTTTTATGAAACAGGAGGAGTCTTCAGAAATAGCAAACTTTTACAATCAAATAAAAAAAATACTTGTAAGAAAAACTGAACAGAGTGGCGTAAACAATTCCCAAGTATCTCTCATGGGCCTGACACTTTGTTGACGTGCTGTCAGAATATGTCTCATTCCATGGATGCACCATAAAAACAATTGCTAGATCGTTTGGACAATATATTTTTTTAACAAGTTTCAATATCTTAGAGAAGTGATGATATATTATCCTACTGGATATATGCTGTTACTGCTTTGTGTTACCGCAACTGAAAGAGGCTCAACTATTAGACATAATGTAAGGAATAGAGCAGTTAAATGTAATAAATCGTAGGTGCCTCAGTTCCCCACTCACCTGCTATTTAGTGAGTGCCTAGAATGAATGTAGTTCCTATGGCTTTAAAACAGTTGTAAGCTAATCAGGCGTGCACTCCACTGAAGCATACACAATGAGGAAGCTATTCTTTCCTTAGTGATTGAATCTTTCCTTTGATTTCTGGAGATCAAAATGGGAAACCAGGAATCTGAAAAGAAATGCCTCAAAAGGCCTTCCTCTCTTTTATCAACCATTTATAAAATAATTTATTTTAGAAATTATATTCAGAAATTAATCCTATAAATAATCTACATATCTACATTAGAGAATATATTTATACTTATAAAATTAATATTTTATAAACAAATTATGTTTATAATATTATAAATCATATTTATAAAATTACAACTTTATTTATAAAATAAATTAGGAATAAATGTAGATTTATAAAATATACATTTTGTAAATAATGTATTTGTAGATTTATAATATTTATATGAATTTTCTATATTTTCTAAGTAAATTTGTAATTTACAAATAATACTGGAATAAAATGAATATTAATAAAGGACATTGTGCTATATTAATAATGGAATTAGATATGAAGAGAATTATTACTTGCTATGATAATTGCATGTAATAAAAAGTCCTGCTATATTAAACATATGTGTAAAATTAAACACTATAAGAGGCACCACACATAGGTTATATGTTCTTGACTATTTCTAGCTTATACAGCATACTTTTTAGACAGATGATCTTTCTGTAGAAACAGGTTGATTATAAGCAAAGACTTACTCAAATTCCTGATCAACTGAGACTCAGCACAAGCCACAGAAGAAGCTGAATTTTCTTGTCTTTAATACAGCCTGTGCTTTCTAATCTTCAAATTGGATACAGCAGTGGGAATTGCTTCTAGGACATTAATTAGGACTGTACCACTTACTTTCCATGTGATGTTTTCTTTATTAAAAATACTTTATTTCTCAATATAAAAGTTATATTTGTTTACTGTAAGAAACAGGAAGGTATAAAAGAAATAAGAGGGAACTTTCAGTTTTTACAGTAATTTTCACTTTTTGCATTTTACACTTCTGTCCTTGAATTTATTACTTTGAGTATTACTTTTGTAATTAAAATCAGTAAAAGAAAACATATATATTTTTTATTCTTTCACCAGGTGATAAATAATGACCCAAAGATGAGTTAGACTTAGTAACAAAATAAGATAAACAAAAATTGTTTCATTGGTTAAAAAAAACCCCAAAAATCTGCAATCTCAATACCCAGGGACTATCATTCTTAACTTTATGATATATATTTCTTCTAACCTTTTAGCCTGTAACCATCCTCATTAATGTCTGTTGTCCTGGAATAATTATTAACAATGCCCTATTTAACTCTCAAAAATATCCTGGTTTGGAGGATAAATTATATGCTCATCCTATTTTAAACATAAATATCTGTCCACTTACCTAATCATTTCCTTAAGATGCATTCTTGTAAAAGAAATTTCTGGGTCAAAGAACAGAAACATTTTTTAAGGTTCTTGATATATATTGACATGTTGTTTTTCAGAAATTATACCATATTCTACTTGAACCAGTAGTGCATGAGACAGATCATCTCATAAAACTCTTGTCAGCACTGAATATTACCTTTTTCTTCTTTTTCTATTTTAACATTTGCCAATTTGATAGGAGAAAACAGATATTACTAACTTATCAGTAGTTCTTTGATTATTGATAAGCTTGAATAATAGTGATCATTTGTATATCTTATTTTGTGGCTTGTCTATGTCCTTTGCTCATTAAGAGTCCTTTGTACATCCTTTGCCTACCATATTTCTTGAAATTTTTTCCTGTTTACTTTATAATGACATTACAGGCTCCATCTATAAATTAACTATATATAAATACTTTCCTTTGTTATTTTTTCATTGCTTTTATGCTGGGAAAGTCCTTTATTATCCTGAGACCAGATTGCTATTCCAATTCATATGTATAATCTGTCTTAAATATTCTTCCAGCAGAATCAGTATTGTTAAAGTGGCCATACTACCCAAAGCAATCTATAGATTTAATGCAATCCCTATCAAAATACTCATGACATTTTTCACAGAACTAGAACAAATAATCCTAAAATTCATATGGAACCACAAAAGACCCAGAATTACCAAAGCAATCCTGAGGAAAAAGAACAAAGCTGGAGGCATAATAACTTCCTAACTTCAGACAATTCTACAAAGCTACAATACTCAAAACAGCATGATAATGGCACAAAAACAGACATATCTATCAAAGGAACAGAATAGACAGCAAAGAAATAAACCTGCACACCTATGGTCAATTAATCTATTACAAAGGAGGCAAGAATATACAATGGAGAAAAGACAGTCTCTTCAGGAAGTGGTGTTGGGAAAGCTGGACAGCCTTATGTAGAACAATGAGATTAGAACATTCCTTCACACCATATTCAAAAATGAACTCAAAATGGTTTAAAGACCTAAATATAAGACACGATGCCATAAAATTCCTACAAGAGAATATGAGCAAAACATTCTCAGACATAAATCATAGCAATATTTTCTTAGATCAGTCTCCCAAGGCAAAAGAAATAAAAGCAAAAATAAATGGGACCTAATTAAACTTAAAAGCCTTTGCACGGCAAAAGAAACTATCAACAAAACAAAAAGACAACTTACACAATGGGAGAAAATATTTGCAAACAACACAACTGACAAGGGGTTAATATCCAAGATATATAAATAGCTCATACAACTTAACTTCTAAAAACAAACAACCCAGTCAAAAATGAGCAGAAGATCTAACTATTTCTCCAAACAAGACATACAGATGGCCAACAGGCACATGAAAAGATGCTCAACATAACTAATTATTAGAGAAATGCAAATCAAAACCACAATGAGTTATCACCTCACACCTGTCAGAATGACTATCATCAAAGAGTCTACAAATAACAAATGTTGGAGAGAATGTGGAGAAAAGGGAATCCTCCTACACTGTTGATGGGAATGTAAATTGGTGCAGCCACCATGGAAAACAGTATGAAGGTTCCTTAAAAAACTAAAAATACAACTACCATATGATCCAGAAATCCCACTCCTTGGGCATATATCTGGAAAAGATGAAAACTCTAATTTGAAAAGATACATGCACCTCAATGTTCATAGCAGCACTGTTTACAATAGCCAGGACATGGAAACAACCCAAGTGCCCATCGACAGACAATTGGTTTAAGAAGATGTGGTATATTTATATACAATGAAATACTACTTAGCCATAAAATAGTGAAATATTATCATTTGCAGCAACATAAGTGGACCTAGAGAATATTAGACTAAGTGAAGCAAGTCAAATAGAGAAAGACAAATATATGTGGAATCTAAAAAATAATGCAAATGAATCTATAAACAAAACAGAAACAAACTCACACAGAGAACAAACTTATGGTTACCAAAGGGGAAAGGGAGGTGGAGGAGGGATAAATTAGGACTATGGGTTTAACAAACTACTATATATAAAATAGATAAGCAACAGGATTTACTGTATATCACAGGAAACTATGGTTAGTATCTTGTAATAACCTATAATGAAAAATAATCTGAAAAAAATATAACTGAATCACTTTGCTGTACACCTGAAACTAACACAATATTGTAAATCAACTATACTTCAATAAAAACATAAAATATTCTTCTAGCTTTTAAAGTTTTTTTTTTAAAAGAACTCTTGAATACATATGGAATTCATTTTGGTATAAAATTTGAAGAAATGTTCTCACTTTATTTTGTTTTTCCAATACTTAAATAATTTTTTCTTATCAACTTGATTGAAACTGCCTTACAGCTCTAACTTAGAGAAGAATCGACAACTTTATGATATCAGCCTTATGCTTATTACCCAGGCACTTTGTTTCTCCTTTTATTCCAGTCTTTTTTTTTTTATCTTGCAGTTTATTCGTGTAATTTTCTTCAAAGAGGTCTTGCATACTTCTGAGTGAGATTATTTCTAGTTATTTCATATAGTATAGGGTGAATGGGATCTTTCCCCCATGATATTTTCTCATTGGTTATTGCTATTATATGGGAAGGATATTGAATTTGTATATTTATTTGGTATACAGCTACTTATTCTCTTAGATTATCAGTTGCTTGATTCTATTGGTATTTCTAGGAAGATACACATATAATTTGTAAGAATTATAATTGTGTATCTTTTCTAATAGTTGTTTCTAATTCACTTTTTGTGTTTTACTAATAGCAATTTTAGAAAATGTATATACTGCTGATTGTAGGGGGAGTTCTTGCTTTGTCCCTGACTTAAAGGAAATGCTTCTAGTGTTCCACCCTTAAATAAGATATTGGCATTTGGATTAAGGAACATTTTTACCTTAATAAAGAAACATTCTTTTATTTCAAGTTTATCAAGAGATCTTCTTCATTCTGTTTTTCAAAATTGAATTTAATCAAATGTACTATTGCCAATTGAGTTTATAAACACAGTATTTTCTTCCTTTGTACCACAATGTGATGAGTAGTATGGAAAGTTTCATTGCATTCATTATATTCCTGAAATAAACCACATGTAGCAACATAGTATTCTTTTTACATGCTGTTGGATTCATCTGCTTGTATTTTATATGGGATTTTTGCACGTATACTTTATAACTAAAATTGGTCTTATGTTTGTGTGTGTGTGTATGTGTGCAGTTTGCAATAAGGATTATGATTACTTTGGAAAATAAATGGGAAAGTTTCCATTTTTATCCTTGTTTTTTTAAAATTTTATAACTATAATTTTGATTTCTTCTTTTTCTTTTCTTGTTACCCTTTTGCTTTGCATTTCTGTTTTATTCCACCCTCGAAGTGACTGTTACCTAGCATCATTTCACTTGACTGTGAGCTCTAGGCTGGTGGGGACAGGGGTCTCTATTTGCTCTCTGTTCAATCTCTAGCTCCTTGGAACAGAGATGTAAGAGGATGGATGTAGAAATGATCTATTCTATAACTCAGGGAACTTTGGTGATAGGCTTTCGATATTAGAATTGGTTATTTCTTTATGTTCCATCATCCTTCTATCACTTGCTTCTCTTACTTATTAACGACTCCTTTCCTCCTTCATCTCTTGTAATTTTGCCTCCAATCCCAGTATCTATGAAACTGTTCAGGTCTACTCTCTCCAGTAACCTTTTATCTGGCCGGATGACCTTTTCTCAGTTCTCATTTCCCCTGCTTTCTCTATAATAACTGATACTGTTGATACCTTTAAATTCTCTCGACTCTTGGCTTCTGGCACTGTGCACTCTGCCTTCTTGCTCTCCCATCTCCAAACACTCCTGTCTAATGACAGACAATAGAGATGGAATGAAACTGGTATGCTATAAGACAATGTCCAGTGGTGGGAGCTATGGAGAATGGAGACTATATGCTTTGTATAACAGGGCAGGTGTACCAGCAAATTACTGTCATGTAAAATGTGGTCCCAATATTGTAAGATTTCAAGATTTTTCAGGAGAAGCTGGACTTCTAAAAAATACTTTAATGGCAATTTCCAAATGTTGGCAATTAATTCAGTTTAAAAAACTGAATCCAACAAAATACATCTGTGGGCTGCCTGTTTGTGATCTCTGGGCTAGAAAGTTTCCAGATTCATAATTACAATGCTGTTTTTCCTATAGGGATTTTTAATAATCAGCTTAATTGAGGTATAATTTACATAAAATTAAATGCATACAGTTTAAATGTGTAGGTCAATGAGGTGGTTTTTGTTGTTATTTTTAACAAATGTATACACCTGTGTAACGACTACCCCAAATCAAGATGACTAACATTTCCTTGAGACTTTCTAGTAAATCCTTCCTGACCCACAGCCTGCTGTTCTGATTTACACTACCATAATTTAGCTTATCTGTTATAGAACTTGATTTAAATGTAATCAAACAATATGTACTCCTCTATGTCTAGCTTCTTTCACTCAGCATATTTTTTTAAGCTTTAGTTTTATTGGTTTTATTTGTTTGTTTATTGTTGTTGTTGTTTGGGGGAGGTAATTAGGTTTATTTACTTATTTTTTGTTTTTAATGGAGGTACTGGGGATTGACTCCAGGACCTCTTGCATCGTAAGCAGGCACTCTATCAGTTGAGCTATACCCTTCCCCTACTCAGCATATTTTTGAGATTCATTCATGTTCTTGTGCATATCAATAGTTCATTTTTTTATTGACATGCAGTATTTCATTTTATAAATATACTGCAATTTGTCCATCCAGTTTACTGTTGATGGATATTTTGGGGTTGTTACCGATAGAAATTTTAAGTAAAAGTAGAGTTAAAAAATATAGCTATAAATATTTAGTTTATAAAACGTAGACATCACTGAGCAAATCTAGCTTGTGATTACAGTTAGCTTTTGTTCAAGAGTAAGTTGTCTTTCTGTTCCACTCACTGCCATTTTCTTTAGCTTGAACTCCTTCCACATCCTTATTACCTTTATCATTCATCATCCATTGTTACCATCAACAACCCACCAGAGTACACTGAATAGAGAAACAACCCCTCCCCATTTGATGTACTAGTTCCCTATGGCAGTGCTTACTACCTGGTTATAACCTTTATAGGCCTATATGATGCAAATCATATATATTCTAATTAATTAATTGTGTTTGGAAACCTGACTAGAAGGAGAAATGCCTATATGCCATTCTTGAATATTGGGGCTAGAAATCTTGTTTGATATATAAACAGAAGGACAGTGAGTAAATTTATTATTGCTCTTATGTTAGCTAGCCTTGAGTAATTAGCCATAAGACCTCTGTGAATCTAAACCTCAAGACAAAACTGAAAATATACAAAATATCAAGATATTTGATATACATTCATGAATTCACCATTCAACAAACATTTAATTTTATTTGTTCTGATTTAAAATAAATAAATAACACATTAAACCAAATAAACTCAAAAGATTAAAAATAGAACTACTGTATAATCCAGCAATTCCACTCCTGGGTAATTACCCAAAGAAAATGAAAACACTAATTCGAAAAGACACATACATCCCTATATTCATAGTAGCATTACTTACAATAGCCAAGATATGGAAGCAATCTAAGTGCCCATCGATAGACAAAAGGATAAAGAAGATGTGCTACACAAACACACACACACACACACACACACACAATGGAACATTACTCAGCCATTAAAAAAAAGAAATCCTGCCATTTGCAACAACATGGGTGGACCTAGACAAGTGAAATAAGTTAGACAGAGAAAGACAGATACTGCTGGATTTCATTTATACGTGGAATCTAAAAAACAAAACAAATGAACAAATGTAACTAAACAGAAACAGCATCAGAGACACAGAGAACAAACAGGTGTTTGCCAGAGGGTAGAAGGGTGGTGGCATGAAAGAAACAGGTGAGGGAGATTAAGAGGTAAAAACTTTCAGTTACAAAACAAATGAGTCACAGGTATGAAATGTACAGTGTGGGTAATTTAGTCAATAATTATGTAATATCTTTGTATGGTGACAGATAATAACTAGACTTATCCTGGTGATCACTTTGAAAGATATAGTTGAAGCACCTCCTGTACCTTTCCAGGGTCCCATTTTCCTCAATCCTTCCCTCCCCAGGGATGACCACCATCTTGAACTTAATATTTAACGTTTCCATGCACATGTATATACTTTCAGTGTACACATATCCATAAATGATATTTAGTATTTTTTTAAACTATATAAGTGGCATCATCTTTTATTTACTAGCTTGCAACTTGCTTTTTGCTCAATATCATGTTTGTGAAATTTTCCATGTTGATACATGTAGCTCTAGTGCATTCATGTTGACTACTCTATAGTATTCAACTGAATGAATACATCACAATTTATTCATCCATTCTCCTATTGATAGTCATTTAGGTGACTCCTAAATTTTGTTATTATAAGAAATACAGCAATGAACATCCTTATTCTAGTCTCCTTATGTGCATGTGCAAGAGATTCTCTAAAGTGTTTACCTACAAGTGGAATTACTAGGTTGTAGGTTGTGCTCTCTCCCCCTTCTCCTCATCAAATGATTTAGTAGCTTGTTAACAATTATTTAACTTATGTTTCTCTCAGACTTAGAGTGCCTTGTATTAGAATTTTGACTAAGTCAATATAACAGAGATATAAAATACCCTGGTCAAACAAAATAGAAGTATTTTTCTCATGTAGTAATCTAGAGCCCAGTTCAGAGAGGCGGCTTTGTGCCGTGAGGTGTTCCAGAACCCCCAGGTTCCTCTGTCATAATGCTCTGACATTCCCTGAGGCAGGGAGCTACAAACTATAGTCCTAAGCCAAATCCTGTCCACCACTTGTTTTTGGTTTTTGTTCTTTTTTATGGCCATGAGCTAAGAATGGTCTTTATATACTTACATGATTAGGGGGGAAAAAAGGAAAACTGTTTTGTGACTATTATATGAAATTCAAATCTCGGTGTCCATAAATAAATTTCATTGGAACACAGCCATACCCATTTGTTTCTATCTTGTCCAAGGCTTCTTTTGAGCTACAATGACAGAGCTGAGTAGTTGGAACAGAGGCTCTATTGGCTGCAAAGACTGAAATATTTATTTTTTGGTCCTTTATAGAAAAAGTTTGCTGACCTTTACTGTAAGTTGCTACATGTCTACATGGTTCAAGCTGGATAATGACCATGGCTTCTTCACTCCAGCCATGGAAAGAAGGAATAAGAGGTGGAGGACAGTTTCTTTGTCAAAGGATACAGTCTGCTGATATCTCATTGGCCAGAACTTGGCTATCTTTTTGTTCTATTGTTCTAATTTCTACAGCTTTATTTTTGAGCTTTATTTTCATTTTAATTATTTTTTTAATTTCTATTATCCAGTTTTTAATTTCTAAGAGCCTTTCTTTTTGTTCTCCAAATGTCCCATTTTTATAGAGCCCTGGTTTGTTTTGTGGGTACAGTCTCCTTTCTTATTTCTATCAAGACATTAATTATATTTTTTAAAGTTTCCATCAGTCTGTTTCCTCAAAATTGTTTTTTCAAAAATATTCTATTGTAAATCTAAAGATGCAGAAAATAAACAAAACAAACACATAGCTCAATGAACTATTATAAAGAGAACATTCTTGTAATTATCACCCAGATCAAGAAACAGAACTTTGCCAGCTATCCCAGAAGCCCCTCCATAATCCCCATCCTAGTCACAACTCCCTCATTATTCCTAAGAAACCACTATCCTGACTTTAAGAGTAATTGCTTTCTTGTGTTTTAAAAATAGTTTTATCATTAAAACGTGTAGGTTTTGAGATATAGTTTGTTTAATCTATAGGCTCATTCTTTATCCTTCTTTTTTCTTTACAATTTAACTCTCAATGAACTCAGAGAATAATATCTATAGTTTCCCATAGTCTGGCTTTTGTTGATTTCACACTCATAGTGGAGTCCAACATGTTTTTCTGTCTTCTGTGTTTCTGGCAAATTGGCAGGTGAATGCGGACTGGATCAAAATCAGGTTTGATCTCTTTGGCAAAACTATAGGTGGTGTTTGGCAGGAATATGAGAGGCATATAGCGCCTGGCCATTTCTCTTTTTGTGATGTGTCTGGTCATTTCTCTTTTTGTGACGTTAGCAGCTATTGATGCTTAATGCTTATATCTATTAAGCCATAGAGGTTGCAAAATGGTGATATTTTATAATTTCTTTTCCATTCATTAGTTGGAATAACTTTATGAAGAGCAATTCTCCTTATCTACTATTGGGTTACCTAGTGGTATAGTTCCTGCAATTTAAACATATTAGACGGGTTTCAATCCTCTATAATTTTTATCAGCTTGGCTAAGCTTGAACTACATTTTCCAGAATGTCCTTCCCTCTATGGTACCAAGTTAGAATTGGCCAAAAGAGAAATTTTTTGAGATTTGGAAGGGAGAAATTAAGCAGCTATTTCACTCTCTCAAGGCTGTGGTTACCTGCAGTGAGAGCCAGATGCAGAGGTGCCTGCTGGTTCCAGCTTGTCCTTGCTTTCCCTGACTCAAGAGTCCTGTTCTTCTTCCCAACTGCCAGCCTTGCTGACTAAGGGCTATCCCAGGCTAGGGCTGTGAGTTGCCTAGTAAATCAGGACACTAGTTAAAATGAATTCAGAAAAACATAACTTTTTAGTAGAAGTATGGACCATGGCACGCACACATGCACACACACACACACACACACACTCTCTCTCTCTCTCTCTCTAAATTATATGTCATTTAAATATATAAAATATATATTTTATTTAAATATAAATAATATAAAATGCATTTATATGTAAGTATGTTTTAAATATGTATACAAATAAATATGTTTTATAGACATATTTAAAACGTACATATGTATATACCTATGTGTCTTTATACATATTACACATGCAACTTTCTAGACTTCTCCATCATCAATCCTGTGAATTCCCACTCTGACAGCAGGACATGCCTGGCTGTTTTGTGTCTTTCCTCTGATCTTCCAACTCTGTTTCTGATCCTTACTTTCCCAGTGTCTTTAACAACTAGGCAAAGTTGTATTCCTAGGACAGATCTCTTATTCTACAATATAAATTATGGTTCAGCTTTCTTGACCAAATCCTGACAAGTACAATTCTTCAATACAACCAAGTTTTTCATGCCTTGTCCACAGGCCAACTCTAGACTTAAAAAACCAAGTAAAAACTTATATATGTTCATAAAATTACTATTTAATGCTGAGTCACATAATGCTGGGCCAAGAAATGACAAGCTAATCAGTGTGCTAAAAGTACATCCATCCTCTGTGGATCCTAGTATCAACGTGAAATGGATTTTCTGTGTGTATATTTTATGGTACTTTCTTAGAGTTCATCAATTGAATAAAACCTATACTATTTTAGTTTTCTTGATGGTTTCTTATGATTTCTTGTACATTTCAAACATTTTTCTGCTGTTCTACATTGGCTTTATTTCCTCCCTTCCTCCATTCTTTCCTACTTCCCTCCTTCCCTCCCTCTTTCATTTTTTATATTTACTGGAATTGTTAAAGTGCTTAGTTAATTAACTTGTTTAATTGTTTAGTGCTTGCTAGGGGCATTTAAGGTATTTGAAAAGAAAATGAAATATGTTATATTTATGAATGCAGTTTAAAATATTTGAGGGACTTTAGTTAATTAAATTAAAGTTGGACTGATTAATAAATAGAATAACATTCGTAAATTGAAAAGTTCAAGAAAAATTTAGTTTCAAATATTCCAACTTTAATAAGTTGAAATTGAAGAAACCCATGTAATAGTAGTTTTGTTTTCTGTTTGCAAAGAACTCACATTTAATCATACAAAAAACTAGCATTACCACTTTCTTTTAATTCTATTTAACTCCTTAATGTCTGAGTTTTTTTCTAATTTTTTGTTATACAATTTATGGCATTGAGGCTGCATTTTTTCTTGTAGAGGCTATTTCCCTGCTCTGATCTAGCTGGGTTGTTCTTGAGGCCTGTTGCACAGTTATAATACTAGAACTTCCCTCTCCTGCTCTCCTGCCATAAATCTGCTGTTTTCTGGATCAGGTTGTGACCAAGACTTCTAGTTGCCCTTCAGTTTCCATTTTCCTCTTCTGAAGTGGTAATAACCTCCCTAATTTTTAAGATGGGCAAATAAAGATATTTTCTGGCCCTTCTGGCAGGTAGCTGTGACTATGTAACCAAGTTGTGGCCAATGGGTATAAGCGGCAGTGACACCTGGAATTTCGAGACTGTGCCCTTCTTACCCCTCCTTCCTCCATCCTTAACCCCTGCATCTTGTTGCCTGGAACATGGATGCATGTAATGGTGCTCCAGCTTGGAACATGCATATGAGCTGAACATCCTGGGGAAGATGAGGCAACCGGATTAAAATCTAGATCTCTGACACTGAGGATTCTTGGTTGCTCAATCTTATTATTTAATTAAAAACTGTTTAACTCTTCTTTTTGAAATAATTTCTGACATAAATGTTGTAAGAAGAGTTTGGGTTTTGTGAGCACAAGCCACCCATTCTCCTTTCTTCACCTTGCAATAAACCTTTCTCTGTTCCAAAAATAAAAAAGTAACAACAGAACAAATAATTCTTATATATGTAAATTATTGCATAACAAAAGTATAATTATAAAAGTCAGGAAATTAATATTGATAAAATAATCTCATCAACATAATTCATTCAAACTTCATCAGTTGCTCACTAATATCATTTTCTGGTCTAGAATACAATCAAGGAACATGTGAAGTTGTAGTTTTCAAGTATCCTTTATTTTGTGACAGTTCCTCAGTCTTTTCATGCCTTTCATGACCTGACATGTTTTAAAACTTGAGATATAATGGACATATAATATTATATTAGTTTTAGGTGTATAACATAATGATAAAATATTTATATATACTGTGAAATGATCACCACAAGTCTAGTTAATATCCATCACCATACATAGTCACAATTTTTTTTCTTGTGAGAGAACTTTCAAGATTTACACTCTAGGAAATGTCAAATATACAATACAGTATTATTAATTATAGTCACCATGCTGTACATTACATGTCCAGGAATTATTTACCTTAAAACTAGAAGGTTGTACCATTTGACTCCCTATACCCATTTTGCTTTACCCCTGCCTCTGGAAGCCACCAATCTGTTCTCTATGAGTTCAGTTGTTTTTTTCTTTTAAAGATTCCACATTATAAGTGAGTTCATATGGTACTTGTGTTTCTCTGTCTGACTTATTTCACTTAGCATAATGCTCTCAAGGTCCATCCATGTTGTTGCAAATGGTTAAATTTCATTCTCTTTTTATGGCTGAGTACTATTCCATTGCATATATATTCCACATTTTCTTTATCCATTCATCTGTTGATGGACTCTTAGGTTGCTTTCATATTTTGGCTGTTGTAAATAATGCTGTTATGAACATGGAGATGTGTGTGTGTGTGTGTGTGTGTATATATATATCTATATATCTATATATCTATATATCTATATCTATCTTTTCAAGTTAGTGTTTTCATTTCCTTTGAATACCCAGAAGTGGAATTGCTGGGTCATATGGTAGTTCTATTTTAAATTTTTTGAAGATGATCTGACATTTTTTAGAGTATCAGCCAGGCATTTTATAAAATTTCCCTCAATTTGGGTTTGTCTGATATTTCCTTATGATTAAGTTCAGGTTATGCATTTTAGGTAGAAATAATATAGAAATGATGTTGTTTCTTCCTCAGTGTCCATATCAGGAGGCACACATTGTTATTTTGTCCCACTATTGGCCATGTTAATTTTTTTAATTTTAAAAAACTTTTTATTAAAATATAGCACACATAGAGAAAAGTAAAATGATCATAAATTTATCACAAAGTTAACATACTCACATAACTACCACCAGGTCAAAAAATAGAACATTACTAACAACTTAAATGTTTCCATCATATCTCCTCCCAGTTACCACCGCTCATCTTCCTCCAAAATAATCACTGTCTTGACTTCTAGCATTAAAATTATTTTGCTTGTAGCTATAGTAATCAAAACAGTACAGTACTGGCACAAAAACAGACATATAGATCAATGGAGCAGGATAGAGAGCCCAGAAATAAACCCATGCACTTCCTCATGGTCAATTAAACTACAACAAAGGAGGCAAGAATACAAAATGGAGAAAAGACAGTCTCTTCAATAAATGGTGCTGGGGAAACTGGACAGCTACACGTAAAAGAATGAAATTAGAACAATCTTTAACACCATATACAAAAATAAACTCAAAATGAATTAAAGACACAAATATAAGACTGGGTACTGTAAAACTCCTAGAAGAAAACATAGGCAGAACACTCTTTGACATAAATTGTAGCAATATTTTTTTTGGTCTTTTTCCTAAGGCAAAGGAAACAAAAGCAAAAATAAACAAATGGGACCTAATCAAACTTAAAAGCTGTTGCACAGCAAAGGAAACCATCTACAAAATGCAAAGACAACCTACTATATTTGCAAATTATATGACCACCAAGGGGTTAATATCCAAAATATATAAACAGTTCACACAACTCAGAATCAACAAAACAAACAACTCGATTTAAAAATGGGCGGAAGACCTGAATAGACATGTTTCCAAAGAAGATTACAGATGGCCAACAGGCATGTGAAAACATGCTCAACATCGCTAATCATCAGAGATGCAATCAAAACCATAATGAGATAACACTTCACACCTTGTCAGAATGGCTATCTTCAAAAAGACCACAAATAACAAATGTTGGGAAGAATGTGGCAAAAGGCAACCCTTGTACACTGTTGGTGGGAATGTAAATTGGTGCAGCCACTGTGGAAAACAGTATGGAGGTTTCTTAAAAACCAAAAAAATAGAGTTACCATATGATCCAGCAATCCTACTCTTGGGCATATATCCAGAAAAGACAAAAACTCTAATTTGAAAAGTTACATGCACCTCAATATTCATAGCAGCATTGTTTATAATAGTCAAGATATGCAAGCAACTTAAGTGCCCATCAACAGATGAATGGATGGAGATGTGGTATATGTATACGACAAAATACGACACAACCATAAAAAATGAAATTTTGCCTTTTGCAACAACATGGATGGACTTCGAGAGTATAATTAATGCTTAGTGAAATAAGTGAAATAAGTCAGACAGAGAAAGACAAATACTGTATGATATCACTTATATGTGGAATCTAAAAAAGAATACAAATGAATGTTTATACAAAACACAAACAGATTTACAGATATAGAGAAAAAACTAGTGGTTACCAGTGGGGGAGGTAAAGGAGGAGGGGGATTCTAGGGGTAGGGGATTAAGAGGTAAAAATTACTATGTATAAAATAAATAATCTATAAGGATATATTGTACAGCATAGGGAATATAGCCAATATTTCATAAGAACAAAAATGGACAAATGCTGGAGAGGCTGTGGAGAAAGGGGAACCCTCCTACACTGCTGGTGGGAATGCAGTTTGGTGCAGCCACTATGGAAAACAGTGTGGAGATTCCTCAAAAGACTAGGAATAGACTTACCATATGACCCAGGAATCCCACTCCTGGGCTTGTACCCAGAAGGAACCCTACTTCAGGATGATACCTGCACCCCAATGTTCATAGCAGCACTATTTACAATAGCCAAAACATGGAAACAGCCTAAATGTCCATCAACAGGTGACTGGATAAAGAAGAGGTGGTATATTTATACAATGGAATACTACTCAGCCATAAAAACTGACAACATAATGCCATTTGCAGCAACATGGATACTCCTGGAGAATGTCATTCTAAGGGAAGTAAGCCAGAAAGAGAAAGAAAAATACCATATGAGATCGCTCATATGTGGAATCTAAAAAACAAAAACAAACAAACAAACAAAAACAAAGCATAAATACAGGACAGAAATAGACTCACAGACAGAGAATACAGACTTGTGGTTGCCAGGGGGGTGGAGGGTGGGAAGGGATAGACTGGGATTTCAAAATTGTAGAATAGATAAACAAGATTACACTGTATAGCACAGGGAAATATACACAAAATGTTATGATAACTCACAGAGAAAAAAATGTGACAATAAGTGTGTATATGTCCATGAATGACTGAAAAATGGTGCTGAACACTGGAATTTGACACAACATTGTAAAATGATTATAAATCAATAAAAAATGTTAAAAAAATTTCTTGGATGTTTAGATTAATATATTTCATCTAATTTAGGAATTTGGGGGCAATTATTTCTACAAATATTCTTTCTGCTTAGTTTTCTCTCCATCTTTCTGGGATTTCCATTATACGTTGGCATGCTTGATGGTATCTGACACGTCCCTTAGGCTCTGTTCATTTATTTGCATTCTTTGTTTTTCTGCTCCTTAGTCTAGAACATTTCAATTGACTTATCTTCAACTTCTCTCAATTGTTTTTCTGACTCCTGAAATCTGTGGAACTGCTCTAGTGAATTTTTTGCTTTAGTTATTGTATTTCAGAATTTTTATTTTATTTTTTTATAACTCATGTTGCTTTACTGGATATTCTCTCTTTGACACAATATTCTCTTCGTTTCCTTAGTTCTCTGTCCATGGTTTTCTTTAGCTCTTTGACCATATTTAAGAGACTTGATTTCAAGTCTTTGTTTAGTAAGTCCAACATCTGGGCTTCCTCAGGGACAATTTCTGTTGATTTCATCTTATCCTGGGAATGGCCATACTTTCTTGCATGCCTTGAAATTTTTTGTTGAAAACTGGACATTTTGACATATCTCAACATAATAAAAGCTATATATGACAAACCTACAGCCAGCATAGTATTCGACAGTGAAAAACTCAAAAGCTTCCCACTAAAATCTGGGACAAGATAGGGCTGCCCACTATCACCACTCCTATTCAACATAGTCTTGGAAGTCCTAGCCACAGCAATCAGGCAAGAGAGGGAAATAAAAGGGATCCAAATTGGAAAAGAAGAGGTAGAAGTGTCACTATATGCCAATGACATGATGCTATATATAGAAAATCCTAAAAGGTCCACACAAAAACTACTAGAACTAATCGAAGAATTTAGCAAGGTAGCAGGTTACAAGATTAATGTTCAAAAATCAGTTGCAATTCTTTACACTAACGATGAATCAACAGAAAAAGAAAGTAAAGAAGCAATCCCCTTTAAAATAGCACCCAAAGTAATAAAATACCTAGGAATAAATCTAACCAAGGAGGTGAAAGACTTATACACAGAAACTATAAACCATTGATGAAGGAAATTAAAGAAGACTTTAAAAAATGGAAAGATATTCCATGCTCCTGAATTGGAAGAATCAATATTGTTAAAATGGTCACACTGCCCAAGGCAATCTACAGATTTAATGCAATCCCTATCAAATTACCCAGGACGTATTTCACAGAAACAGAACAAATCATAATAAAATTTATATGGAACCATCAAAGACCTAGAATTGCCAAAACATTACTGAAGAAAAAGGAAGAGGCTGGAGGAATAACTCTCCCAGACTTCAGACAATACTATAGAGCTATAGTCATCAAGACAGTAAGGTATTGGTACAAAAACAGACATATAGACCAATGGAACAGAATAGAGAGCCCAGAAATGAACCCACAAACTTTTGGTCAACTAATCTTTGACAAAGGAGGCAAGAATATACAATGGAATAAAGACAGTCTCTTCAGCAAGTGGTGTTGGGAAAACTGGACAGCAGCATAGAAATCAATGAAGCTAGAACACTCCCTTACACCATACACAAAAATCAACTCAAAATGGATCAAAGACTTAAATATAAGATAAGATACAATAAACCTCCTAGAAGAAAATATAGGCAAAACATTATCTGACATACATCTCAAAAATGTTCTCCTATGGCAGTGTACCCAAGCAATAGAAATAAAAGCAAGAATAAACAAATGGGACCTAATGAAACTTACAAGCTTCTGCACAGCAAAGAAAACCATAAGTAAAACAAAACAATAACCTATGGAATGGGAGAAAATTTTTGCAAATGATATAGAAGGAACCCTACTTCAAAAAGATACCTGCACCCCAATATTCATAGCAGCACTATTTATAATAGCCAAGACATGGAAACAGCCTAAATGTCCATCAACAGATGACTGAATAAAGAAGATGTGGTGTATTTATACAATGGAATACTATTCAGCCATAAAAACCGACAACATAATGCCATTTGCAGCAACGTGGATGTTCCTGGAGAATGTCATTCTAAGTGAAGTAAGCCAGAAAGAGAAAGAAAAATACCATATGAGATCACTTATATGTGGAATCTAAAAAAAAAAAAAAGATCATAAATATAAAACAGAAACAGACTCAAAGACATAGAATACAAACTTGTGGTTGCCAAGGGGGTGGGCGGTGGGAAGGGACAGAATGGGATTTCAAAATTTGTAGATACTGACAGGCATATGTAGAATAGATAAACAAGATTATACTATATAGCACAGGGAAATAAATACAAGATCTTGTAGCTCACAGCAAAAAAAAAATGTGGCAATGAATATATGTATGTTCATGTATAACTGAAAAATTATGCTCTATACAACACTGTAAAATGACTATAACTCAATAAAAAATGTTAAAAAAACTGGACATTTTTAGTACTAATGTGGTACATCTGGAGGTTAGATTCTCTTTCCTTCCTATGGCTTTTTGTTGCTAGTTGTTTTGGGTTATAGTTGTTTGTTTAGTGAATTTTCTATTTTTTTAAGGACTCTATTCTTTGTTTTCTGTGGCCAATGAAGTCTATGATCTATGAGCTTGGTGGTAAGCTAGTGTGTTGACAGTTTTCTTAAATGCCTGGGGCCAGAGAAGGAAAAGAAAACTGCTGCCTTTCTTCACACATTAGTTTTGTCTTGGGCACTCCTTCAAACATTAGCCACATTGTTTATAACTCTGCCTCAGCTTTCACTTCATGCTTAGGCAGGACCTGAAGGTCAGCCAGAAGTGAAACTTACTGGTCTTCTCTGGCCTTCTCTGTGTATACATTCAGCCCTGGGTATGTGCATGGTCTTACAAATCCCTGGAATATCTGGGGGCTTTTAAAATCCATCATACACAAATATAGCTCCTTTCATAACCTCTTCCTTCCCATATGTTTTGGTCTATTACTTGTCCCCAGTGTTATCCCTTGCTACAATATGTTGTAGTCAATACCTGTGCGGTCAAATGTTTTTGGTAAATGCTGCCTAAGAAGCTGTCCAAGTTCTGAGAATGCTTTGAGTCATGTGAAACAAAGTCCTTGTGCCTGTTCTTCAAGGAGTGACCAGACAGGTAGAAATGGACAACCACAAATCTTTGAGAGTAAGTTGTGTTGCTCCCTCTGCTAACGACCTGCTCCAGGAGTATGGGCTATCATATTTGGAACCACTGTCAATCTGGAGATTGGGGGATGATAGGGAGGCAATTTTAAATGCTACATCTCTCTCTCTCTCTTACCATATAGCAGCCACTTCTTTACCAAGCCTTCCTAGGATGTTATAAGTTTTTGAGTAGACTCCAGAGTTCTGCAGAAGTTGATTCTCACAGTTTTTGCAAGCTCATTATTTGCTTTTGTGGAGGGATGGAGGAGTGGATCCACTCTGCAATTTTTGTTTTTAACACTCTGTCCATTTATTTTTAAAGAAAAATTATTGGATAGCTGATACGGGTTTTCTCTTTGCTGTTTTGGAAACCAGGTCTGTTTTCCAGGTAAAGCAGGTCAATTTTCCAGGTAGCTCTCTTCTCCAATGGCTGACTGGGAATTCTGACAGGGAAGTCTTTATGAGGTAAGGCAAGCTTGGCAAGCTTTATTTCAGGGTGGGTAAGCTGGGAATTGGCTGTCTGGCAGTGAGTCCTCTAAATGCCCAGTAAAAAGGGTATTTCTCTGAGAAGCTGATATCCAAACTAGAAGTCTTGACTTTTTCCATGGCATTCAATATTTTTCTAGATAAGAGCTCCCCCCTCCCTTTTTTTTTAAATTTTGTTTTTTTGCTTGTCGGTCAATGCCAGTAACTGGTACTCTGAGAAAAGGATTTGGGGAGGAATGTGGTGATGGAGACTGATGCAGCTGTTCTGTTTGACAAATCTTCAATTAATTCCCCAGTTTAAATGTCCATTTCCCATTCCTGCTCCCTTTTGTACTTGCTGACTCAGAGCCCAGAGCATCTCCAGGGTTCTGCCAGGAAGGCTGGCTCCCATCTCCTCTGTAGCTTCCTCATAACATATTCTAGACTGTGGTTTCATCCATCTGTTTCACCTGCCAACTAGCTCATACCCAATTTCCTTCTCCCAGAAATGTGTTGGAACCTCTTTTTTGGCAATCCCATCACTTTCATCTCATTCTTCTTCCTGTTGGAGGTTTATTCCTTTATGTACTGCTGTACTTTTATTTTAATGGACTCTAGGAGGGACTGTGAACAATGCATGTACCTAGTCTAATACCTTGAACTGGAGTCAACAAATAGGTCGAGCATCTTCCCTATACCACGTACTATGCTGGGTTCTGGGGGTATAATGACGAGCGAAACTTACTTCCTGGTGTCAAGGAGCCCATAGTGTAGTAGCAAGTGGAGTCCTATGCAACAAATATTAAGATGAAACTTTTCCTCTTTCAGTTTTGGATGAGAATCCAAAGCTGAAACAAAGGGATCGCATATTTAAAGAGAGATGACACACATCTCTATGGAATTTGCTAAAGGATGACTTCTGTGAATGAAAATACTGCAACCATATCAGTAAACAAAGAATGCTGAAACCAAGTCATCAGCGGCTGCCGCCACCCCCTAGTGAGGACAGGCCTGCAGCCCAGCCTCTGCAGCCACTCACAATGGTGCACTCTGAGGGGACTCAGAATAATAACAGGCAAGATACTGGCCCTAGATAGCTAGGTGCTTGTCAAAGGAATGAATTCAATGAGCACAAATGTTTGCTTCCTCCTATACACAGAAAAGCACTAAATTCTTTAACTTGAGATGCCTGGTTTTCTTTAGATAACAAGTAATCTTTTATTGTTCCAACTACCTGGTCTTTGTTGTAAAGCTCCTATATATCCTAGCTCCTCCCCTGCCTCTTCAGAGCAGTCCCTCAGAGCCATCTGAGGGGCTGTCATCCTGGCTCAAGTACTCCCGCCAAATAAAACATAACTCTCAACTTTTAGGCTGCGCATTTATTTCAGTCGACACTTCTAAAACACAGTCTGTGGCCCCTCAGCCTATTACTTACCCTGAAGAAGTATATAAAGAGAAGCTAGGGGATTGGTTGAGAGAAAAGTAGTAGAGAGGATGGTTTTGAAGAGAACTGTGAGAATGCTTTGGAGTATCTCTGGCTCGTGGGGAAACGGAGGAGGTACTTCCCATTCATTTAAGTGGAATGGGGCTACAAGAGAACCTCTCCAATGGCTTGACACATATTCTCTAGGGATTGACATTTGCAGAGACTGGCAACTGACTTGCATTTGAAAACAAAATCTTAAGGTGACAGTGGCTATGGCTAAAGCAGCCTGTGACAACAGAGGAAAGAGAGTGGGCTGCATTTGCAGAGATCTGTACTTCTACCAACATATGGGCAAAGCTGCCTGTTTCCCAGGGTCCAAATATAGTCCCCATGGTAGGAATTTAGAGTTAGTTAAGGGATGTCCCATAAGAAGATTGCTCAGAGGTGTGAAGTGACCCCAAAAGAGGAAAGTACTGATAGAAACCAGGGGCAGGGCAGTTGAAAGAGACTGTTGCAGAACACAAGTTCGTGTGCCTGATACACGGTGAGGCCAAACAAATTGAAACCTCCAAGTTTGGAGCAGAGAAAGGTTTATTGCAAGGGCCGAGCAAGGAGAGGTAGTGGCTCCTACTCAAAAGAACCAAACTCCCCAATGGTTTTGGGGGAAGAGTTTTTATAGGCAAAATTTGGGGTGAGGGCTGCAGGATATGAGTCTCTTCTGTTTGGTTGGGGGTGAGGTAACAGGGCAGTGTTCTAGGAATCTTCTGCTCAGCCTGAAGTTACCATCCTCCACCTGGGGTGGGGGGCCTTAGCTCCCAGTAGAAGAACTCAAAGATACTGTTCTGTATATTCCTTGAGTTGGCACTACAGCTCTGCTTTATTGATGCACTATTGTTTCTTTCTTTCTTTTTTTTTTTTAACATTTTTAATTGAGTTATTGTCATGCACTATTGTTTCTTAATTGTTCCTCCTTTGTTTCTGAATTCCCTCACTTCCCTGATTAGTAACTGTTTGAATCTGCCCTATGGAACTCAGGGAAAGTCTAGGAGGCTGAAGCCTTTTTCCTGCAAATAAGAAGCAGGGAGATGGAAAGGCTTTTGTACCCACGAGGGCCCCAAAGACTCCTGCTGGGTTTCAAGGTCAGCCAGAGAAGGTGTTGTCCAGGTCAGAGAAACTGCAGGTGAGACATCTCTAGTGACAGGGGAGTTCCAAGTAATCCTCTAGAGAAAATATCAGCTTTGGATGTCTGCGACACTCCAATGGCAGGTTAAAACTGAACCAATAAAGGGAAGATTTTTTCCTGCCCTTCCTTCTAGTCCCTCCCTGTGCTTCAAGCCTGGAGGCAGAGTTTGAGGCAGCACAGTGAGAGGGGGAGGAAGGGAAGAGAAAATGGATGAGTGGGGGAAGCCAGCCACACTCCCTACCCTTTTCCCACTACAGGTTTCCTGGCTGAGTTAGACCTGAGCTGGGGGAGGGGAGATACTTGGAAAAAGGTGACAGATGGAAGCTGTGATATATTAGACTGGACTGGAATTCTTAATGCCTAAAAAACAAAACTATTTTTTAATATCTGAGAGTGACTGAAAAAGGTATGAGCTCTGTCTGAAATTTCATGCAGGGTTGGGGAAAAATGATTCCACAGAGCTTGTGGTGTGAAGCAGTGGTGTGAAAGAATTATATTGCTTTCTGCTTACACCCTACTGTGTCGAGTTCATTCAATAAACTAGTTTATGTAAGTGCCACACTATATGTATAGTCAAGGTTCAGTGAGTGGTAGCACATAGAAGAAAGCAATAAACTCTTCCCAGGGAGGCCAGGGAAGGTCTGACACCTTCTCTCAGAGGAGTTACTGATTGAGCTGGATTTTAAAGAAGAAAGAATTTTCCAGGTGAGGATGGCGAGGAGGACATTCCAGGAAAAGGGAACGGTGTGTACAAAAGTAGGAGGTACATATGGGTAACTGCAAGTGGTTTAATGATTTCGAATTACTACAGTAATAAACTGCACTGGGATAGAGGAAGGAGGTGGGGTAACATTTGGAAACCTGCTTATGAAATGCTTTTTTTCTGAAAGTGACAGAGGGCCAGAAGAGCCAAGTATTTTAAGTAGGGGGAATGACATGGTCTTATTTGCATTTTAAATGATCACTCTTGTCACAGTGTGGTGGGTTGATTGGTAGGGATTGTGGATACTGGGAAGCAATGCCAGGATAAAACTGACCCAGTCAAGGAGATCTCTTGATTATCTAGAAATATCCTAATAATAGACCCATCTATTTTTAAAGACATTTCATCTAAATATAGTAGGGTTCCCAGCTTGAGTCCTGGCTGGAATTTGGATTTGTCTGGGCTTATGCAATGAACTGCCAGGATGGGCAGCTGTAAGTCTTTTAGCCTCGTAAGACCCTGTGAGTACTGTAAAGAGAACTCATTCTAAGGCAGTGATTCTTAACCTGGGGTTCAGGAATAGAATTCATGGGGTCTGTAAACTTGGAAGGGAAAACAATTACATCTTTGAAATTTAGCATTTCCCCCCAATTATGAACATAGGCAACAAGCCACAATAGTAGTAGCTGTATCTATGACTCTGTCATGGAAAGAAATCATGATATTTTTATACCACAGGGCAATTTTTTTCAGCTGTCTCAAAATATTGTTTACTCGTGCACTACTTTGAATTATTGTGGTGTTAGACTTGCTGCTAGATTATTTATTTAACATGTTATTAAGAAGCATATAACCATATAAAATTTGTGTTAAAATTGTTTGATAATTGTATTTCAGTGTAATTGGTTTCCTTTGTAAATTGACATATTTTATTTCATGCATTTAAGAACATTTTTCTAAGAAAGAGTCCATAGAGCTCACCAGATTGCCAAAGGGGTGCATGGCCAAATAAAAAGGTCAGGAACTCCTGTTTAAGGAAAAAAAGATCACTCAGATTTGTCTTCCTGTCCATTTACATGTGAGACTGAGTACTCTAGGGGAGGAAAAATCATTTCCCCTCTACCCTCTGCGCTCTTGGCTGAGACTCCCCGGTAATGAAACACAGATAAACAGGAGAAAAACAGAAATTCAGTAGCATGTATTCCTCCTGCATATATGGGAGAGACCCAGGAAAACTAAGTAACTTGGAAATGTCGCAAGCCAATACCTTAAACACCATCTACAGCTAAAAACAAAAGAAGATGGGGGGGCAGTTATAGGAGGCTGCCAGGAAAAGCATAATAGACAAGGGTAAAGTTGTTATGCAAATTTAAGTCATTGCCTTCTCCACTGATAAGAGTTTCCAGAGATTTAGTCACCCCCTCTCCTTTTCCTGGGGGCAGGGGGAAAGAGATCTTGCCAGTGCCTTACAAATAGAGAATTCCCTAATATATCCTAATAAATGTACATTTCTCTCATAAAAGGGTAACTTCTACTTGGTTTTCAGAGCTTCTTCTGTGTCTGCTGTTTCTTAAAAATAACCAGCCTAAAATAATCCTTGTGCCAGAGAGGCATAGTTTCATGTGGCAAATTCTGCTCCCCTTTGGTAGCTTATGATGAAAGCAATATCTGCATGCTCCCAATAAGAATGATGAGGCTTTGGTTCGCTTATAACATCCACTCTGCCTCCTTTCACTGAAAAAGATAACAGGGCACAAGCAGCCTTCTTCCCCACTTGTCAGCACAGCACCATGCAGATCTGACATCTCTAGACTCCAGTGCCTCAGCCTCAGTGGGACATCCAGAAGCCTCGTAGGAGTTGGCAGATGATGCCTAGTGGGGGACAGTGGTGCCTGGCTGATGCCATTATGCCCAGCAAAGAGAGTGAGCAGGGGAGGTGGAAACAGAAGAAATGGCAGAACCACATCGTAGTTGGTCAGTCAGTGGTTAAAGTTGTGCTCATAGGTGATCTCCACTCCCAAGGAATACCTACTAACACTCTAGACAGCCCTTAATTGAAGACATTGAGGTTTTGGGTGCGTTGAATGGAAGAAACTATAAAATTTGGCGATTACATTTAGCTCTGTAGTGTCCACAGGCTGGAGAGGCCTGAAGAAATTTGTGTTCCAAAGCTATTTGTTGTGAGAGAGAGAGCCATCACATTGGCTTTTATTATTACTTTTTAATATAAAAGATAAAAATCAAGTGAGTTCTCATTTTTGTGTTCAATATTCCATTAGTTTAAGATCCTCTACATGTGTTTACAGAAATATTTTATGACCTGAGTATAACTTCAGAGGATAAGAGCATATTTCCCCCAGCAGCTGCTTTAGAGCTCACTCAAGTAATCAGTTCCCAGCTTCCGGAACAAATCTTAGTTTCCTTGAACAGCAGTATCATCAGTCATTCACTGATGTGTATTTGAATGGAGAAAAATGCCAGGTGTTTGAACTTCATCCCCCATAGGTTTACAATTAAGCTGTCAGTAGTTTCCTGCTGGGTTTTAAAGGTTTGCTTGTTTGGTTGGTTGCATTTATTTGCTTTATATAAAGAAAAGGAATCCTCTAATCCTTGGGGTGGAGATGTGCCACTGGAAATGCTGCTATTCTGTGACAAAAAATGCTGAGTTTACCATCAGCTATGTCCATTTAGATTTGTCAATTGTATATTGAGGTTCCTACATTACAAATACAGGGTATTCTCTTTTTCTGCAGGGTGTTATTTAAAAGTAGGCCACGGTATTAAATAAAACGATATGTGACAAGTGCTTAGAACAGTGCTTATTGGCACAGAAGTGCTTGATAAATGTTAGCTATCACCATCATCATCACCAAAACTCTCACCATCATAACCCTACCCAAGAAGCATGAATTTGAATACTACTCTCCAGGCTGCTATCGTTTTGTATAGAGTATATATATCAACCCTCTGTGTCCGCAGGTTCTGCATTCATGGATCCAACCAACTGCTGATCATAATATTAGGAAAAAAGTGCCAGAAAGTTCCGAAAAGCAAAACTTGAATTTGCCATGCTGGCAACTATTTACATTATATTAGGTATTACAAGTAATCTAGAGATGATCTGAAGTATATGAGAGGATGTGTGTAGGTTATATACAAATACTATGCCATTTTACATAAGGGACTTGAGTATCTACGGATTTTGATATCCAGAACAATCCCCCAAGGATACCGAGGTCTGACTATAATTTTCCCTCTTCAAAGAAAGGACCTGCCAGTTACTCTCCACATAGGCAGTCAGAAGGGCACCCTGGAGCAGGTCTTTGAGAGGCCATCTCAGTTGTGCAGATGTACACCAGACAGATGCACAGAAGTCTGGAGCAAGGGTGGGCCAGTCACCATGAGAAGTACAGGGAGGGAAGAGAATTATATGTCCAGCCTCTCTGTCCTGAGATTTGGAGTTAGGAGGCTCTATCAAGGTGGAGAGAGTGGCCCTTTTCAAAGCCTAATGCCAGGAAAGGATAATAGGGTCCATGAAATAAAGTTACCAACAATTTAAAGAGAGGACCGTCTGGTGGGCTGGCCTTGGCACTGAGTAAAGAGACAGGCAAGGGGGTGGCGGCAGAATTGGCAGAATAATTTGCGGTGTTAGTACAAAGTGAAAACGTGGAGCCCCTTGTGCAAAAATTAAGAACTTCAAGACAGCAACAGCAAAATATTAAACCATAGGGGAGGCCCTTCTAAGCATAAGGCTCTGTGCAACTGCATAGGTTGTACACCCATGATGTCAGCCCTGGATGATGGTCTTGGGTTCCTGAGGCTGCACACAAGAGAACTGTCCTTGCCCTTCTCTTCTAGAGCTGCCTTACTACCTGAGGAAGCATAGAAAATGAAATTGCTGGTCACTAAGAGCTATAACTAGATCCACTGAGGTCAGTTTCTTCATTTTCTATTGCTGCTTAAACATTAGTGATGTAAGACCATACAAAGTTATGATCGTACAGTTCCATAATTCAGAAGTTTGAAATAAATCTCACTGAGCTAAAATCAAGGTATTGGCAGGGCTGGTTCCTTCTGAAGATTCTAGGAGAGAATGCATTTCCTGGCCTTTCCCTGTTTCTAGAGGCCACGTGCATTCCTTAGCTCATGGTACCCTTCCTCCATCCTCAAAGCTAGAGATGTTGCATTTTTCTGATTATTCTTCTGTAGTCACATCTCCCTCTGACTCTACTCTTCTGCCTCCTGCTTCCACTTTTAAGGACATTGGGCCCACCTGGATAATCTAGGATAATCCTCTATCTGCTGATTAGCAACTTTAATTTCATCTACAACATTAATTACCCCTTTCTAGGTAACATATCATATTTATAGGTTCCAAGGATTAGGACATCTTTGGGGGCATTATTCTGCCTACCACACTCAAAAAACCAAACCAAACCAGACCTTGCCTTCAAACTGTATTATTGGTTTTAACAAACAGAACATACCTAAATCTTAACTACACAACTTGATGAATTTTTATATAAATATACACTTGTGTAGTATGTAAATATACACCTGCATAACCACCATTCAGATCAAGATATAAAATATATTTCACATGTTCCTTCTCAGTCAGTATCCATGCCCCAGATATAATCAGTATTCTGTCTATCACTGTATCAGTTGTCTATCACAAACCACTCCAAAACTTGGTAGATTAACATAACAACCATTTTAGTTGCTTATAATTCTGGGGGTCAGGAATTTAGGCTGGGCTTAGCTGGGCAATTATTCTGCTGGTCTCACTTGTGGTCATTCATTTTGTTGCAGTCATTTGGCAGTTTGACTGGGGCTGGATGGTACAAGATGGTCTCATACATATGTCTTGTGGTTGGTGCTGGCTGTCAGCTGGGCCCCTTTCTCTCCATATGGGTATTTAAATCCTCAAAAAGGTTAGACTGAGCTACTTTACATGGAGATCTCAGGGCAGCAAGATGCCCAGAAGTTGTACTATGTCACCCCCAGTGCATTCTTTTGGTTAAAGCAAGTCACAAGGCCACCCCAGATTCCAGGTGTAGAGAGATAAACTCTACTTCTTGATGACAAGAGCTTCAAAAAAGCTTATGGCCATTTTTCATCACATTACAATTTAATTTTGCCTGTTCTTAAACTTCATATAAATGGAATCATACTGAAAGTATTCTTGTTTCTGGCTTCTTTTGTTCAAACTTATGTATGTGGAATCCAACTATGTTTTTGTGTGTGGCAGTAGATTGTTCTTTCCTATTGCTGCTGCTCATATTCCACTGCATGAATACACCGCAATGTATTTATTCATTCTACCATTGATGAACATTTGACTTGTTTCTACTTTGTGGCTATTATAAAAAAGCTGCTATTGATATTCTTGTCCATGTCTTTTGAAGGGCATATGTACTCAGCTATCTTGGGTATGTACCTAGGAATGGAATTACTGGGTCAGGGAGCAGGCTGATATTAAGCTTTAGAAAATATTGCCAAATAGTTTTCTGAAGTGACTGCACTAATTTACACATCCATAAGCAATATATGAGAGTTCTGGTTGCTCCACATCCTTGTGAACACTTGGTATTGTCAGCCTTTTAAATTTCAGATTTTAGATTTCAGCATCTTAAGTAACCATAGTACATTTGTAAAAATTGAGAAATTAACATTGGTAGATTTATTGTTAATTAATGTGCAGACTTTATTTAGATGTCACCAATTTTTCCACTAATGTCCTTTTCCCCCCAGTATCCAATCCAGGATAGCACATTGCATTTAGTTGTCATGTCACCTTAGTCTCCTCCAATATGTCACAATTTGTCAGTCTTTTTTTGTCTTTCATGAACTTGGCTAATTTTGAATGGCCAGGTATTTTCTAGAATGTCCCTCAGTTTGGGTTTGTTTGCCATGATTTTTTTCTCATGATTGAAATTTCATGATTTCTCTGGGATTATGGGTTTTTAGAAAGAGCACTATAGAAGTGAAGCACCCATATCATTGCATCATATGGGGGTATGTGATTTCAATATGATTTATCACTGCTGTTGTTAACACTGACCACTTAGTTAAGGTGGTGTCTGCCAGATTTTCCACTGTGAAGTTACTATTTTCCCTTTTCTGTACTCTATTCTTTGGAATTGAGCCATTAAGTCCAGCCCACACTCAAGGAAAGGGGTGTTATGGTCCCCCTCCTTTAGAGTAGAGTATCTACATAATATATTTAAAATTATTTTGCATGGTAAATTCGTCTCTTTTCCTCCATTTATGTAGTTATTCAATCATTTATTTATCTCTGTATAGACTCATGGATATTTATTTTATTCTCTGAGTTATCATCCAATATTATTATTATTTATTTTGTTGCTCAAATTGTACAATGACCAAATTTGAGCTAATGAAAAGATATTGAATACTGTATCAAAACCTGCAGAATATAACTGTTTTCAAGTACACATAGAATACATCAAATATGACCATGAACTGGGCCATAATGATACCCCTAACATTTCAAATAATTAAAATCACAGAGAATATATTTTCCAACTTTGATGCAATTAAATTAGACATCAATTACAAAAATATATCTAGAAAGCCCTCATATTTAGGAAATTAAGAAACAGATTTTGAAATAACTCTTGGATCAAATAAAATGTAGTGGAAATTAAGAGATATTTTCGACTTCACAACAATGACTATATTACATATTAAAATTTGTGGGATGCAGTTAAAGTAGTACCTGGAAGGAAAATTACAGCCTTAAAAGTCTATATGAAAAAGAAGGAAGGTTGAAATTTAAAGAGCTAAGTTCATGAAGTCAAAAAAAACTTAGCCCAAAGATTGCAGAAGGAAGAAAACAATAAAGGTGATGTGAAAGACAAAAACCACTGGACAATTAGAAAATTTTATTCAGGCTATTGCAATCAGATGAATATTTTTTAATGAAGAATACATCAAAAGGAAGGGGTTCAGGGTTTTGTAGAGGTAGGTAAACAAGGGAATTGTAGGTAAGAACTATGCGATTCATGAGGAGGGAAAGAGATGGATCTTCTTTGAGGTATTGAGGAAGAGGTGTGTCCTCTCTAGGGATATGTGAGGGCAGGGCGGTCCTTTGCAAGTTAGCCAGAGCACGAAAGGGTGGGAGCACAGGGTGCAGATAATGTTCAGCATTGTCAGTAAGAAAAGAAATTAATGAAACAGAATACAAAATAATAATACAACAGAGTGGACCAGCAACACCAAAAGTTGTTCCTACAAAAAGAGCAATAAAATCGACCAATCTCTAGCAAGCCTGATCACGAATATACGAAAAGGTCCAAACAATCAATATCAGAAATGAAAAATGAGATCACTACATATGTTGCAGACATTAAGGAGATGATAAGAGTATATTATAAATGACTATATTGAAAACTTTAGATGAAACTAGAAAATTCCTAAGAAAAATATTACTTATCAAAATTGACTGAAGAAAAATTAGGCAATTTTACTCCTACTCATGCTGCAGGCCATGTCTCTATAAACTGAAGAAAACTCATGAAAGTTGTCAGGTTTTTGTCAACACTCCTTTCCTCAGTACTAATTATGGGATTGGAGGTGGGTTTGGAAGCACCAGAAACTTTTTTCCCCTGGTTATCTTTTTAAAAAGTTTACAACGTAAGGTTTTTCCGTTTTCCTTGTCTGACTGTTATTGGTGAATTCAGAGCAGCGAAAACAAGACTATTTTTCTTAACTTAATTAGGAATCTTAACACAGAATACAGCAGAATGAAACAGAACTGCCTAATTTCAACCCTCCTCCCTCCTAATTCTTATGTGGTTCTTCTATGACAGCCCTTAGTAAAAGCCAAACACAAATTTATGGTAATGTGTAAAGGGGAGCAGCTAATTCAGCCATGTGTGTTGCTTTTGAATAGTCTAAATTAACATATGGTTAAAGATAAAAAAAAATTGAATAGTGAGTGTATTGTCAGAATGTAGCTGAGACTAGTGGTCTTCACTCTCTGGTTAACAGATTAACTGTATGAGGATCACCTGGGAGCATTTTGCCTGGAGCCAGGCCTGGAGATCTGCATTCTATACGTCCATTGGGTAATTCTGATGGACATGTAGGCTTGGGAAGCACTATCTTACATTGTTTCTCTTAAGCAGTTTCTTAAACTGTTTTTCTTAACAATTGTCTCAATTGTGCTATTATTGTATTTAAGATGACTCTGTTCAGTAAGTTCCAGAATGCAGAAATTCTCTATTTGTAATCAGACTGAGCTGTAAACTGGTAGGACCATTCTGGAGAACAATTTAACAATATATAATAAAATTGGAGGTGCGTGTATGGGAAAAACTCCACCTCTAGGCATATACTCACAGATATAGACCAGAAGACATGTACAATGTTATTGATTACAGCTGTTGCTAATGGTGAAAAAACTGGAAAATGTACATTCACAGAGTGAACTCAAACAGAAGTTAAAGCGAACGAACTAATTTACAGTTATCAACATGTGAAAATTTAGAAAACATCATGTAAAGTGAAAAGTTTGTGCAAGTTTGAAAAAGTTGATACCATTTACTGCAGAGATAACACTATATATTGCTTATGGATAAATACATTTTTATAAAAGCATACCCAGGAAGATATACATCAACCTTGGGTTACTTTTGGAGAGAGAAGGAGGAAGGAGGAGAGGGAGAAAATGTGATGGGGAGAACTTTAGTTGTATCATTAACATTAAATCTCTTTAAAGAAAAAGATTGGAAGCAGGTATGCAGTCTTCACAAAAGTGTTAAATCCACCACTTCCTAGCTGTGTGATCTTGGGCAAAATATTTAACCTTTATGAGACCCAGCTCCCTCTCTGTCAAAAGGGATAACAATTGTGCCTATAATTCATACAGTTCTTTTGAAGATTAAATGAGGTTATATATATACATATATATATATATATATATGTATATATTTTGCATAGGCACCCTGTGATCTTTCCCTAAATCATCGCTGTTATCATTACCAGCAAGAAAGTGTCAAAAGCATTCATTCAGCTGTGGATCAGTAAGGGCAGATGGGGAAAAGGTTAGGAAGGTTTGGATCAAGTCCTACGAGCTTGTTGGCTTGTTGCCCATTCCTTTGTTTTTTTATTTTTTTATTTTTTGGTTTTTTGTTTCGTTTTGGGGGGAGGTAATTAGGTTCATTTGTTTGTTTGTTTGTTTATTTTAATGGAGGAACTGGGGATTGAACCCAAGATCTCATGCATGCTAAGCACGTGCTCTACCACTGAGCTATACCTTCCCCAGTTCCCATTCCTTTCTAATAGCAAAATGGAGTCTACTGAGCAAGGCTCAAAAAGTTTATGGAAAAATCACAAGGATACTTTAAGTGGTATTTTAAAAAGTTGTGTGGTGGTATGGAGTTGGGCTTGTCAGTAGTACCCTCATCAGAGAAGAAAAGAAGTTGACTTCACTTCTTCCTGTTTATTCAATCATCAGCTATAGCCTATTGAGCTTTGGGGATCCAGTGCCCTTGAAAGTCTCCTTCTTGCCATCAGATCAAAACCAGAGCAGTGGTCATTTTACACTGTAGTACAAATGAATTTATAATATAAATGTATATTGGAGGTGGCACTATTGGTAAGCTATTTCTAAGAACTGCTACGGCAAAAAGGGCCTTTCAGTTTCCTCCAATTCTAGTTAAGTGATTGTTCTCAAAGCCTGCATCCCCAGTCTTTCTGTACCAGTCAGTCTATGCTTGTCCTGAGATAACTCGCTGCTCACAGACCTGCCCCTTAATTGGTTCCTCCCCTTCTGCTTCAGCCCTCTACCTTCTGCCCCAGCCTTAAGACTCTCAGGTCCTTGGGGATTGAGAGTCCATTCCTCTTTGCTTCCCACCAGGGCACAATGGCTAATAATTCATTTGTCCTCGCCCTCCACTCCAAGCGTAGTGATCCAAGCATGATTTGCCCACAAGTTAGTCGGCTGGAGCTTAGAGTCCCAGAGTTCTTGCTTCCTTGAGTTCTCCAGAGCACCTTGGAATTTGAGCAGATGTAAGAGCTTGCATGTACGACTGTGTGGTGGGAGTTGGGGAGGGAAGACTTAAAACTGTGAATAACTTCAGCAAAAATGTTCAATAGTGATGTTACTTATAGATACTTGAGAACTAACACGGAGAAAGGAAATACAAAAATCTAGTTTGTATAAAATGAATTTATGAAATCTGCTTACTCTTCATGGCTAATTTTACCATATGGACAATAATAACTATGCAAGTTGTCAATATGGGTCAGATGAGATTGATTGTAAGCTATATTTACTTGCAACGTGACACTGTGTTCAGCTGTGCTCACATTTGTGTCGATTATCTACTATGGTTTCCTGCCCATGTATTCTGCTCATGTGGGGAAAAGAATTCAGGGAACGTGGCTCTTGTATTTCTGAGATTAACTGCCCAGGTGCCTCCTCTTTTTTCTTTTGGCATCTTCTGGGCAGCTATATCATAGAGGTCACTGTGGGTGCAAAGTACAAGAAAAGAAAGCATATGTAATAAAAGGTGTAAATTTTCCTAAAGCAGTATAAAACTGTTCCTCAGTACTCAGCATATATAGCTTATATTTACTGTATATGCTTTTTCTCTATTCTATTTACCACCTTTGATTCCTGGGAGATTAAATCTACACAAGCGTAGATACATACTAATATGATGAACTTGAAAATGTTATTTTCCTTCCTTTATCATCAATGATTATCATTTAAAGTTGTTATGAAGGCTTTGTGACAGAGGTTATACTAAAATTGAAAGTATACGAACTTACTGAAAATCATGTAAAAATTAGCTATGTTTTAAATGTGGTTTCTCAGATTGATTAATTTATGCAATTGAATTGTTCTACTCTCTTGTAAACATACATTCACACTTTGCAAACTTGCACACCTGCAAAGTAAAGTGTGGTGGTATTTGTGATGTTATCATTGTTTCATCAAGAATGATAACTCAGTCAGGTTACTTTCAAAATCTCACTTTATAGGCCATCATACATCACCTTCCTGTTTCAATACAGTGGAAATTGATTCCATAAAGGTCTTAAGGTCAGATGCATCTTAAATTTAATAGTAATAATTTAAAAACACCTTGGCATTTATGAAGTGTTGTTGCATTAATTTAGAAATGGCTTGAAGTTGTTATAAAGTTTAACACTGTATGAAAGTACCTCCCCACAAGATAGATGTATCAGTTTGGCTATGGTGAATTTTTTTCTCTAGGGATGTGTAAAAAAATTACTTCTCTTTGAATTGAAACCATGACAAGGACATCCTCTTATAGGTTTCAGTCTGAATTTTAACCAGGATTATAGAAATCATGGAATAGTTTCTGTTTCTTCCTCTTTCTTTCATCTTCCATTATTCTGTCCTTCCTTCCCGTTGGCATTTATAAGCACTATCATGTAACTAGAACTATGTTAGGTGCTAGGGATCCAGAAACAAAAGGATCAGTCCCTGCTCTCAAGGGACTAAGTCTAGTTGGTGAGAAAGAAGAATAAAGACTAATTACAGTATTGGTTGTAGAATGGTCAAGAAAGTCTTCCTGGAGGTGATAGCTGAGCTGGAAGGATGAGTGAGAGATGGCAAGGAGAGGAAATTAATTTTATTTGGATTATTAATGCTTTGTGCCTATGACAGCTTTCTTTATACCCAAAGTGGCAGAGTAGGGAACTCCCGGGCTCCATCCCTCCATTAAAGCAACTAATGAGCTGGCAAAAACTGTCAGAATCAACTTTTGTGGAACTCTGGAACCTAGTGGAAAACGTACAACAACCAGGGGAAAGCTTAATGAAGAAAGAAGCTGCTGCGTTGCAGCATCAGAATTCTCCAGTGTTTTAAATTGTCTACCTAGCCTTTCCCACATACTAGATGGGAGGCAGCCACGAAGACAGCAGCCTGTACTCCTGGTACAGGTTGCCAAGTGCCTGAGGGAACAATTATAGACCTTATTCTCCAGGAATTGTGGTATATTTCAGTCTGTCTAGTGGCTCCTGAAGGACTGATACACAAGGGCTTGCCTTTGTTTCGCCCAGCTCAGAGTGTTCCTAGGTCTGGGACAGTTTTCCAAGTGGCATTTGCCAAAAGCACTTAAAGACAAACGTATTGGCCATAGCAGCTTAGGGCAAGGGATAACAGTCAGGACAAGCAAGAGACAGATCAAAGAGCCTGGGAAGGAAGAGTCTGGGAAAGGAGATACATGGAGGAATAAGCGTTTTTGAAAGCTCCTGCATAAATCAGGGAATTGAGAATAATTCTACATGCGCAGAAATGGCCTAATCCTCAGAGAAGATCCTAAATTTTCTCTTCTGGCTGACCTTCAGGCTCTGCACAAGCAGGAAATAAAGGTGAGGGCAGTGTTGTAAATGGCCTGACTAAGCATTGAAGGAGTGTCCCAACACAGACAATCTTCAAAGAGTGGGGGGAGTTTTAAAGTCTTTTTCACAGCAAAGGAAACCATAAACAAAACAAAAAGACAACCACCTACGGACTGGGAGAAAATATTTGCAAACTGCGACTGACAAGGGCTTAACTTCCAGAATATACAAACAGCTCATACAACACAATAACAAAAAACCCCAAACGACCCAATCAAAAAATGGGCAAAAGACCTAAATTGACATTTCTCCAGTGAAGACATACACATGGCCAATAGGCACATGAAAAGATGCTCAGTATTGCTAATTATCAGAGAAATGTAAAACGAAAAATCCCAGTCAGAATGGCCATCATTAAAAAGTCTACAAATGACAAATGCTGGAGAGGGTGTGGAGAAAAGGGAGCCCTCCTACACTATTGGTAGGAATGCAGTTTGGTGCAGCCGTTATGGAAAACAGTATGGAGATTCCTCATAAAACTAAAAACAAATTTACCATATGATACTACAATCCCACTCCTGGGCATATATCTGGAGGGAACTCTAATTTGAAAAGATATATGAACCCCAATGTTCATAGCAGCACTACTTACCATAGCCAAGACATGGAAACAACCTAAATGTCCATCAACAGATGACTGAATAAAGATGTGGTATGTGTGTGTGTATATGTATCTGTGTGTGTGTGTGTGTGTGTGTATATATATAAAAAAATAAAATGAAATACTACTCAGCCATAAAAAAGAATGAAATAATGCCATTTGCAGCAACATGGATGGACCTAGAGATTATCATACTAAGTGAAGTAAGTTAGACAGAGAAAGACAAGTATCACATGATATCACTTACATGTGGAATCTAAAAAAAATGATACAAATAAACTCATTTACCAAACAGAAATAGACTCACAGACATAGAAAACAAATTTATGGTTACCAAAGGGGAAAGGGGCAAGGTCAGGATAAATTAGGAGTTTGGGATTAGCAGATACAAACTACTACATATAAAACAGATAAACAACAAGATCCTATGGTGTAGCACAGGGAACTATATTCAATACCTTGTAATAACCTATAATGAAAAAGAATATACACACACACACACACACACACATATATATGACTGAATCACTATACTGTATACCAAAAACTAATGTAACATTGTAAATGAACTATACTTCAATTAAGAAAAAGTCTTTTAAAAATATTATGGGGCTTTAGATGTTTATAAATACTCTGCCAATACACTAGTTGATCATTAAACTAATGGAACATAGACTTCCGTGGCCACATATGATAAAGAACAGAAATTTTACAAAAATACTTTGGAAAAGTAACTAAAATGACAATAACCCAAAACAAGCAGCAACAACAAATAAAACAAACAAAAGTTGAGTTATTTTTTGTATATGGGCTGAGTTAATAGTCTATCTTCATCCTTTTACATGTGGATATCCCGTTATCTGAGAACCATTTGTTGAAGAGACTATTCCTTTCCCATTGAATGGTTTTCACGTCCTTGTCAAAAATCAATTGACCATACATGACGGATTTATTTCTGGACTCTCAATTGTATCCCACTGATATGCATGTCTATCTTTATGGCAGTATCACTCTGTTTTGATACTCTAACCTTCTAAGTTTTGAAATCAAGAAGTGTGACTCCTACAACTGTTTTCCTTCTTTTTAAAGATTATTTTGGCTATTAGGGTCTCTTGCAATTCAATGTTAATTTTAGGATCAGCTTTTACATTTCAGCCAAAAAGACTTGGGATTTTAATGGAGATTGCACTGATTCTGTATATCACTTTGGAGAGTACTGCCATCTTAACAAAATGACATCTTCCAATTCATGGATGTGAGATGTCTTTCCATTCATTTAGGTTTTCTTCATGTTCAGCAATGCTTTGTAGTTTTCAGTGTATAAGTCTTGTACCTGTTTGGTTAAATTTATTCCTAAGTATTTTATTCTTTTGATGCTATTGAAAGTGAAATTATTTTCTTAATTTTCTGGAAATGGAATTATTCATTGCTAGTGTACAGTGATACCACTGCTTTTTGCATGTTGATCCTGTATCCTGCCACTGTACTGAGTTTGTTCATTAGTTTTAGTAACTTTCTTGTGGATTCTTTAGGAATTTCTGTATATAGGATCATGTCCTCTATAAACAGAAACAGTTTCACTTATTCCTTTCCAATTTGGATGTCTTTGCTTTTTCTTCCCTGATTGCTTGGACTAGAAGTTCCAGGACAATGTTGAATAGCAATGGTAAAAGTGGCATTCTTATCTGTTCCAGATATTAGTGGGGAAGTTCTGAGTCTTTGATCATTGAATATAGTGTTAGCTGTTGGTTTTTCATAAATGCCCTTTATCAGGTTGAGGATATCCCTTTCTATTTTGTGTTTTAAGTTTTGTTTTTTTCCTCATGAAAATGTGTTGCATTTTTTCAGAAGTGTTTTGTTTTGTTTTGTTTTTGGTATCTATTAGATGATCATGTGGGTGTTTTTTCCTTCATTCTAGTAATATAATGTATTTCATGACTGATTTTCATTTATTGAACCAGCCTTGTTTTCCTAAGATAAATCCCATTTGGTCATGTTTTATAATTCTTTTAACATGCTGCTGGATTCCATTTGCTAGTATTTGGCTGAGAAGTTTTACATCTGTATTCATAAGGGATATCGGTCTATAGTTTTCTATTCTTGTGATGTCTTTGGCTTTGGTAACAATATTAGTGTCATATGAGTTAGAAAGTATTCCCTCCTCTTTTATGTTTAGAAGAGTCTAAGAAAGATTCCTGCTAATTCCTCTTTAAATGGTAGAATTCACCAGGGAAGCTCTTTGGTTCTGGCCTTTTCTGTGTTGGTAGGTTTTTGGTTTCTTATTCAATCTCTGTACTTCTTATAGGTCTGTTCAAATTTTCTATTCTTGAATTTGTTTTGGTAGTTTGTGTGTTTCTAGGAATTTGTCCATTTCATCTAGGTTTCTAATTTGTTGGCATATAATTGTTCATAGCTATTCTCTTATAATACTTTTTATTTCTATAAGGTCAGTGGTAAATGTCCCAAACTCATTCCAGATTTTAGTTATTTGAATCTTTCTTTTTTTCTTGAACAATCTATTTAAAAGTTTGTCAATTTCATTGATCCTTCCAAAGAACCAACTTTTTGTTTCATTTGTTTTTTTCTATTTTTTCCCTCTTCCTTCTCTATTTTGTTTACCTCCATTCTAATTTTTATTTCCTTTCTTTTTCTTGCTTTGGGTTTAACTTTCTCTCCTTTTTCTAATTCCTTAAGGTGGGCTAGTTAGGTTATTCATTTGATATGTTTCTTTTTTTTACTGTAGGCATTTGTAGCTATAAATTTCCCTCTGAGCACTACTTTCACTGAATCCCATTAGTTTTGGTATGTTGTATTTCTGTTTTCATTAATATCAATATATTTTCTAATTTCCCTTGTGATTTTTTTTCTTTGACCCAATGGTTATTTAGTAGTATTATCTGATTTTCACATATGTGTATATTTTGCAAATTTCCTCTGTTACTTATTTCCAATTTCATTCCATTGTGGTCAGAATACATAGTATGATTTCAATCTTTATAAATATATTGAGACTTGTTTTGTGGCCTGACAAATGGTTTATACTGGAGAATCTTTTATGTGCACTTGAGAAGAATATGTAGTGTGCTGTTTTGGGGTTGACTGTTCTATAGATGTTTGTTAGTTCTGCTTGGTTTATAGTGTTGTTTGAGTCTTATATTTCTTTCCTGAGCTTTGATCAAGTCTTTCTATCAATATTTGAAATTGGGGTATTGAAGTCTCCAACTACAGTAGTTGGAGACTACAACTGTATTACAACTGTATTACTACCTCTACCATCCCTCAGTTCTGTCTACTTTTGGCATGTATTTTGGGACTGTGTTGTTAGGTGTATATATAAGGTGTACATATATTTATAATTGGCATAGCTTCTTGATGGATTGACCCTTTTTAAATATTATATAATATCATCTTTTTTAACCTTAACAATTTTTGTCTTAAGGTCTACTTTGATTATTTGGAGAGCCACTTTAGGTCTCAATTAGTTACTGTTTGCATGGAATAGCCTTTTCTATCTTTTTACTTGCAACCAATTCACGTCTTTGAATCTAAAATTAATATCTTGTAGACAACATACATTTGGATATTAAAAAAAAATTATCCATTCTGCCAGTCTCTGCCTGTTAACTGGAGTTAAATCTATTTGCATTTAATATAATTACTTGTAAGGAAGGACTGCTAACATTTTGCTATTTGTTTTCTAATGTCTTATATCTTCCCCCTCATTCCTCCATTGCTGCCTTCTTTTGTTTCACTGATTTCTTCTGTGTGTGTGTGTGTGTAGTGTACCATTTTGATTTCCTTCTCATTTCCTTTTCTGTGTGTTTTTTTAGTTATTTTCTTAGTAGTTGTTCTGGGGATTACAATTAACATATTCACTTATAGCAGTATATTTTGGATTAATACGTACTTAATTTCAACAGTATACAAAATCTTTATTCCTATATAGCTCCACCCCTTATGTTGTTATTGCCACAAATTACATTTTTATACACTGTGTGCCAATGAAGACAGATCCGTATTGTTTTATGCAGTCATCTTTTAAATCCTATATAAGAGGAGTCACAAAATTGTACCTATGTAATTACCTTTAACGTGTGCTTTATTTCTTTGTGTGGATCTCAGTTACCACTGAAGAATTCCTTTAGCATTTCTTGTAGGGAAAACCCCGATCTCAAGTGGAGCATTTAGTCTAAAAGAAGAAGAGAGACATCCTGTGAGGCAGAGTTGATCAGGTAAACATGAGAGTGAATGTATAGGGAGAGTTCAGGGAATTCGTTGCTCAATCACTGGATTTTCTTGATGTCAGGGATTCTAAGTTCACCTGTTCAGGATGCCAACGGAAGTGTGCAGAGTGGGACTGACTGTTTTGAAGGTATTAAGTCGTATCTGAGAACTATGGAAGATTGAACTGAGATGAAGGTAGAACTGCACTCACCTATGCATCTCCCCCAAGTTAGGAATTCTTTCCACCATGCTGGAAAGAAGTTCTTAGAAACGGCTTCCCAAGTTCTTAGAAACGGTAAAGCCTCTAGAGGCTCGCTGCAGTACCCAGCGTGATTTCCGGTCTGCTGGCCCCCAAGGGGGGAGCTCTTCAGGAAAGCGGGTCCCAGCAGGCCTTGCGAGGTGACTTGGCGCTCCCCGTGACGCGTCACACTGCCGTCGGCCCAGTTGGGGTTGGCGTGGTGAGGGCGTCTTCTTTACTCTCTGCGAGGAAAGCTGGAGCGTGAGGGAGGCAAGAGGCAAGGAGGCGGCCAGGACTGACGTAGGACCGAAAGAGGACTGAGCCGGGAGGTGAGGAGCGGGCTCGGTGGCCGCCGCAGCCTTTACTGGCGAAGCGGCCGCGAGGGCGGCGTCTCCCGTGAGGCGGTCGGTTGACTAGGCCGCAGCGGCCATGGCCTTGGACTTTGGGGACCAAGCCAGTGGGTTCCGCCACAACGAGGTGATCACGTTCATCAACAATGAGGTCCTCATGAATGGGGGTGGCCCCGATTTCTACGTGGCCTTCCGCTCGCTGCCCTGGAATGAGGTGGAGGATCGGCTCCGGGTGGTCGTGGCTGACCCGCAGGTGCCGCAGTCCCTCAAGAGGGCCTGTGCCTGGAGCGCGCTGGCCCTGAGCGTGCGCATGGGGGCGAGGCAGCGGGAGCAGGAGGCCCGCCAGGTCCGGTGGCTGCAGGACCAGGTGGAGGAGCGCGAGGCGGTTTCCTGGGCTCTGGCCGCCGAGCTACAGCGCCTGCGCGCGGAGCGCGAGGAGATGGTCGCGCAGCTGCGCTTCACGCAGGCCGCCCTGCAACAGGCGCTGAATGAGCGCAATGTGTTTTGTGGGCAGCAGCTCCAGGCTGAGAGATCTGCCGAGGGTGCCCCATTGGCCCAAGAGATGGTGTTTGGGCCTCGAGCTGACCAGCTTGGTACTGCAGCATGGTCCCTGAATGCAGAGCGGCAAAGAGATCTGGTGGCCATGGCGATGCATGGCAGGCTGTATTTTGAGGCTCAGATGCCAGCCCCAAGGGCTGTTCTTTACATGCCTGGGCCCCTAAGGCCCTGGGTCCAGGCAATGCAGCCCCCTCTGCCAGTGCAGATGCCATACCCATTTCCATTCCATGCACCATTTCCAATGGGATTCCCATTCTTGCCACGTATACCACCAGCAGTAGTCATGAATGCAGAATCTGCAGTAGTTCCACTTCAGATGCCTCCTCCATGGGTCTACCCACCTGGCCCATGGCCTGCAGTGGGCTTCCAGGAGATGGCCCCACTGTGGGACCAGAGGAGCTACAGGCAGGGGGAAGATCCTAAGATTCCCCAGGATACAGTCCCCTTAGGGGACACCAGAAATATTAACCAGGAAGAAGATCCTGAGAGGCCCCAGGGGGCGATTCCCCTTGGGGAGAGCTGGAGCCACAGCCAGGAAGAAGATTCAGAGAGCACCCAGAGGTTGATCCCCCTGGGAAATATTTGTAGCCTCATCCAGGAAGAAGGTCTAGAAAGGCCCCAGGGGATGGTTCCCCTGAGAGATAGCTGGAGCCTCAGGCAGGAAGAAGATACAGAGAGGCCCCAGGGGATGGTACCCCTGGAGGCCAGTGGGAGCTACAGCCAGGAAGAAGTTCCAAAAAGATCCCAAGGGACTATTCCCCTAGAGAGCAGTAGAAGCCAGAGCCAAAAGGAAGACCAGGAGAGGCCCCAGGAGGCTGTCCCCCTGGGGGGCAACAGAAGCCAGAGCCAGGAAGAAGGTCCAAAGAGGCCCCAGGCGACCCCCCAGCGGGACAGCTGGAGCTGTGGTGAGAGAGAAAACCCAAAGAAACATCAGCCCCAGGGCCAGAAAACCAAGCAGCCCAAAGGGAAAAAAGCCTCAGAATCACACCAGCAGGAGAAGTCGGCCTCAGGTTGCAGTTCAGTGAATTGGGTGTGCACATGGTGTAAAGCAATGAATTTCTCCTGGCGCAAGTCCTGCTATAAATGCAAGAAAGTCTGCATGGCAGTTCAGGGATGCCTGGACCCAGGACAAACTCACTGATTTCAGGAAGGTAAGTAAGAGTGGAAACACTCCAAAGTAAAACCAATTTCCTAAGACCACCACCACTCCTTCTGATCAAAAAGTAACTCATTTATTTCACGGATAATTTGAAACCAAAATTATGATATAGAAAATTAAATAAAATAATTCATTATCCCATTACCCAAAATAACAACTTTTTATCATCATGGGTACATATGCACACATAAATACATATGTATTTGTGTTCTTTTTTTTCATTCTTGAACAAAGAGGGACTGCTCTTGAGTATCACACTTAACTCTTTAAGGAATTTCTCCTAATTGCATTTATGTTCGCAGGTGATCAATTGTGGATGGCTAATGCTGATTGATTGACACGCTGGAGAAGCTGAAGTCATGAAGACTTTTTTTTCTTTTTCACTCCTTTCTGTTTTCACTGTTTTCACTCTGTTTTCTTATTAACCTTCTTTTCCTGAAAATGCCATGTCTTTGGCTGGGAACAGCCATGTGTTTAGAGTTGAATTTTAGGAGCACTACTTTTTGTTGAAAATGCTATTATTCCTTTGTAAACTACTTCAGTATTCATGTTTGCTTTTTTTGTTTGTGTTTTAAGTTTCATAGGTGAGGGTCTGTTTTTATGTCTCTGAACCTCATGGAATTTGCCTGTTGCTGAAGAATCTGAACCTATTGCATTAAAAGATCTCCCAAGAGTCTAAAGAAATAACTCCCCATTTCTGACTGGCCTGCATCTCAGTGAGAACCCCCCTCCCACCCCCACTGGCTAGAGCCAAGCAGAGTGAGAAGTTAGGGAAGAAGAGATGCTTTGGCACTCAAGGGGATAAGGGGGGCAAAATAGTTTTGTTAGGATTTAGCTTCTACGTTGGGACGAGGAATTAATTCGTAAGAGTTGAGGGTTTCAATGTTAAATTGTATACGTGATAGCAAATTTCATGAATTTCACTTAATTCATTAAACAAATAGTTATTATTGAGTATGTGTTATAAACTAGACTTATATGTTAATATCTGGTGCACACATTATAAGCTGACTTGGTGAGTTTGGTTAGATAACAGGAAAGAGCCTAATTTGGGATACAAATTATATCGAGTAACTTCTTTGCCCTGCATATAGTGTGGCCTTTGGGTAAACTCAATTGAAATAAAATCCAGATATTTCTGCAGTTCAGCAGGTAACATCAAAAAGATTTTCATGAAAGGACTTGATTGCCCAACTGTTCATCTCGTTGGTCCCAGTAGACAAATGACTACTGGCAAAGATCGAGAAGGTGGCCTCACAAAAGTACAGGCTTTTCTGATACTCTCCTGATTTCCTCCCTTGTGAGGGACAGCTAGTTTCCTGGTTGCCTGAAAGACCACTGGGTGAAGGACAGTGCTTGAGGGAATGTTGGCTACACACTAGAGCCTTCAGCTTCAGTCTGCCACCGTCCTAAGTCCCTTTCCAGTCAAGAGTGGGTGAAGAACAAAATGGATTCCAAGAACAGATATCGTGCTATGGGTGGCGCTTGTCTTTTGAGGACTATTGGATTAAAAATAGAACTGGACTGGAACAAGCACTATTGACAATGCCCCTGGGCTCTTCTCTTCCATTTGGTGTGTTCTTTGCCAGCTTCTCAGAGGCAAGTGGAGCCCAGGGGGTTGAAAGTTAGATCAGCCTCCAGTCTGAACAAATGGTGTCCTTCAGTTCCCCCAGGAGATCCCAGCTCAGCAAGCTCCACCTTTGTCAGAGGTTTTCTGATTCTTACTGGTAATAAAGTGTGCACTTTCCTGCTGTGTCTCCTGTGTAGTGTGTGTCTGGGGGCAGGTTTGCTCAGAAGCGGCAGTTTAAATCTGCCTCTTCCCTCCATCCCTCTGAGGTGAAGGAAAGGCCAACCTCATTCAGTACTGAAGGACCCCGCCTCATCCTGCAAGTTACACAAGAACGGGAGGGCAGAGGGTATTCTACAGGGTCTTCACTCCACTGCGATTGTCCCCGCTCCCCTCACTGTCCAAGTCCACATGGTCCCTTGAAGGCGGGCATCTCGGCTACTCCTGGGCCCGTGGGGCATAAGAGGTGAGGAGAGGAGGGGGCTTCTGCCTAGGCTGGGAGCCCTTCTGCCTGGTGTCCAGCCTCCCTACGTGCACCAAGAAGCCATTTCCCTGAGGCCCTGCCTCCCAGAGGTCCCTCGGACAGAAATTTCTCTCCTGCCTTTCTGCCCTGCGAGGCACTGTCCCCTCCCTCCTATGTAGAATTCCATCAAGGTTCTCAGGATTCTGGCTACCTGCCTGGTATAGAGACCGGGATGGGGCAGAGAACAGAAGCGATCCTGCCCCACCAGCATTCCCTCTTCCCTCAGAGTCCTAATTATGGGGAAGCCTTGGCTACTTGGGAGGGCACTGGGAAGGAAGGGGACCTTCGGGGACATCAACCCAAAGCTGGGTGTTCTGGGTTGGAGGCTGGTTTTGCAATACTCTTGTGTGCGCTGTTAGCTCCCTGGAAGTCTGGGAGGATGGGACACAGATGAGACTTGGGAATTTTCTAGCATAATCCATTTTGATGTACCTGCAGGTCATTTTAGATCTCACTACATTTGCTTCATTTATGGTTTCAATGGACTCTGCTGCTTATTGGCATGCCTTTAGATCTGCATGAAAGCAGACTCACCCTCTGCATAGCTTTTATATAGTTTAATATGATTATAATCTTTCATGGCTGACTTTTTCCCAAAGCAACCTGAATCACTGAGGCTGTCAAATCACCACTTTCTTCTGGGTTGGGTACACACAAGAAAAGGCAAGAGGTTTCTGAGGCAAGAATCTGGGTTTTGGAGTTAGACCTGAGTTCAGATACTTGCTCTGCTATTCACTAGCTGTGTGAACTTAAACAAGTTACTGAACTTCTCTGAGCCCCAGTGAGTGGTTGTTCCCTTTCCCTACCCTCAGGGTTCTGCTCTGGATGCTGTAGTAATGAGTATAATGGATTATTAATGACGGTAAGTGTTACCATTTAGTGCTTACCTTGTGCTACACACTCTAAGCATGTTACCCCTTTTGGTGACTATAAGGTATAGTAGGCACCTTTATTAATAGTTTTTCAAAGTGGATATTATTACCCCCATTTTACAGATGTGGTAACTTAATACCCAAATTTGGGAATTGGCGAAGTTTGGCTTCAAAATGAAATTTTGCTGATTCTAATGTCTGTGCTCTTTCCGTTATTATGACTGCCTTAACTTTTCACCTTTACTAAGTAATATATGTTGCATATTAACGTGGATCATCAATGCCGAAACCCAATGAAATGACTGTAATGGAGAGACTTTGAGGCATAATGGCAGTCTGGGGGTCAGGGAGCTGTTCTTTTAAAATTTCTCAAGCTTCGGGATAGGTGACCACCTAGGCTGCCAGTAAGGAGGACCACTTGTTATCCCAGGACTACAGAAAAAAAAAAAAAAGAAGTGGTAACTTAGGCAATGGGAGTGACTTGTATTTGATTCAGCAGACTGGCTTTAGGAAAAGGTCATAGAGCCGAGTTCAATACTAATAAGATAGAGCCCATCTTGATTGCTTATTTACAGTCTGTGTAAATTACTCAGTTATGTTTTAAGCAGATAAGGTGCCAACTGTAACAGTCCAGTAGATATACATATATACTTTTCAGTGAGGAAGTAGGGGAAAAGGAGACTTCAAGAGCTTCAGACTCATGTTGCAAACTGGGTAATGGAAACGATATTTTTAAAATCATGGTATGAAATCTATGAAAAAGTAGCAAAGAAATACATAATTTCCTTATCGCAGGCTTTGTAAAGTCCCAGCACGGAATAGGAGCAGATTCTTATTATGTGGTGCAACCACTGTGCCTAGCACTCTTGAGTGGTTTCCTCGCTTCTAGCATGTGAGAGAGTGAGTGCATCCATTGGCACTAAGCCTCACATAAACTTAAAGATGCTGAACAGCCCAGGCCTGTGACCTTATGAGGTTGCTGTTGAACAGATTTTCTCATTGACTATGTTCTTCAATACTTAAGACAAGTGTTCAGGACCACAATGAAATAGGCCTAGGAAGTGCTGCTGCACTGGGTAGCAGTTCCTTGAGTACGACTCCCTGTTTGATTTACTGCTGGAAGCACTCTGTTCAGTGGACCTCAGAATCCCTCCAGTAGGTCAGATCCTAGCCCATCTAGCCCAATTTCTCTGGGGCTTAAAGCAATTGTAGAAAAGCGTCATAGCCTCCCCGGTGTCAATTTTAGAGGTAAGAAATGCCAGTTGGAATCTCTAGCTTCTTATTACTTCACAGATCAAGCAAAGAGCATACATGGAAAGAAGGCTTCCTATGCGCTGGGCACTGTGTTAGACTCTGTGGAAGTGATCATTATTGCCCTCAATGCTCTCCTGTTTTGCTAGAAGAAATAAAACCACTATACACCATACACCAGTTATCAACCTTTTCTTCAATTGTTCCATCATATTTTCTGGCCTGTAGATGTCACTTTTTGAAGGACTCTGTATCAGACAGCTTTATTTAATAAATGATTATCTTCTTACTTAAAATTAAGAAAGCCTGTGTATCTGTAAAGTTTCCTGACACAAAGTTGATGTAATTTAGCTAAGAGCAGTCACTTGCCATTTAAATTTAGGATTTTTGTGAGGAGTCGATAAATATTTTTATTTTTAAAATTATTACTGTTACTATTATTATTACTATATGCAGCCTAATCACAGGCAGATGGACCATTTTCCTAGGCTCTTTGTAATACCGACAATACCTCAGAATACATCATCACTGCCTTCTTAAACTTCTATGAACTTTGGGAGCACAATTTAGGAACAAGTTCTGTAGAAAGCTGGTAGTTTTAATACATGTTAAATACCAGTATGTGCTAAAGGATTTTAGAGCACTCCAAGTTCAGTATGAACCGTTTTGGTTTGCAAAGCTTCCATGAGAGCCAGATGGTTTCACATTGTGCCCCAACTTGACAAAAAAGTTGCTAAAAAAGTTGACATTGTTTTACTTCAAAATAATATGCAGTGTTACAGGTTCACTTGTGACATTCTCCAGCTTTTTGTTTTTTATGTTTATATCTACTATTTTAGGTTTTATTCTTCATTCTGCACTACATTACAAAAATAATCGCACACAGGGCAGAAACTCATGATTACTTTTGTGGTAGGCAGCATTAAACCATACTCCAGTGTTTATAAAATGATGACAAAGAGCTCTCTGAGGGTTTTGTCTGTAAGTAAAAGTTTTGGGATATTTAATCCCATTTATTTTTTGTTTGATATATATTGACTTTGATCATTTCAGTGAGCCATTTTTGGTTCCAAGAAAGAAAAAGATTGAGCAAGTATTGAAAATTTCATGCCTTTACCAGTACAATTCCTGATATTGTCCAGACAGTTTTGAAACTTCAGAACATATATGACCTGCTTTGTAAAAGACTCATACTATTGAACTCCCTGATGATCAATGTTTCTAGCAGTTTTTCATGAAATATTTATTACTGAGAAGGAAAAGAAAAATAATGCCAATGTTGCTGTAACTATAAAATGCATTTAGAAATCCACCATTAGCTATTTTGCTTGCTGGGTTATAATATTTCATTTGTATCTACAAAGCTGCTTAGGGAAACATTTATATAGTCCATTTCATTCCATTCCTTTCCCAAATTTTGGTGTTGTGTATAGATCAAAGTGGTCATCCATGTTTCAAAAACATCAGAGATTTCCTAAAAAATGTTCAGGCAAAAAAAAAATGTCTGGACAAAATAGACTCTTGGACTTTAATCTGCTAGTTTAAGCTTCAGTGATGGAACTTTATTTTTCAGCTTCCAAGAAAAAATAAAAAACAGAATTTTAGAAGGAAAGCTGGAGCCTCCCTTACAAAGAAATTATTTTGTGTGTGTGTATGCTGATATCATACCCTGAATGCCCCCACCCCGGATGAAGGTGGGTAGAAAGAAGATTCAGTCACAAGCCAAAGGCAACTGGGTTGATGAGACCAAAAGAGCTACATGATGATTTATTTGTCTGTCAGGTGTTGAGGTGTGGGATGTGAAGTTTTTTCTATAAACCAAAACGAGGCAGACCACAGGATAGACGTTGGTAAACAATGAATGTGAAAGAAGTCAATGTCAGAAATGATATACTGCTTGAGGTAAAGAAGAAACTACAGTTTGCGGAGGGTTGTCTCTACAAAGGGAAAGAGGAAGGGGAAAGCAAGGGAGGTAACCAGGTGCAGATGCTGTGTTAGGCTCTGGGTGTGGAAAGAGGAATGTGACATCCCTCCTGTCTTCTAGGAGTTCACGGACTAGTAGGAAAAAGAAACTAAGAGTGTCTTTCAGTTTCCAGGGGCATCACATATGTCATACCATTTTATCTTCACGGGGGAAGATAAGAAAAAACTGACTAGGAGTGACTTTCATTTGGTCTAGGAAAAGGAGAATTGGGCAATAAGGCTTTATCTGTGTATCCAGGTCTGCCCAGGACAGATGATGCCCAGACCACTTAAACAAACAAACAAGGTACTCACTGTTTTATTACTTACATGAATAAGATGATGATCCAGATCACAAATCTTAAAGCCTGGGCGAATAGACCTTGACTCTGTAAGAGCCTTCCAAGGCATACTAACCAGTGAGGCCCAGGATAAAACAGTGTATCTGGTCTCATAATGCATATATAGATAGTCCTAGACATGCTATAAGTCAGGGCATGGAAACATTTGACACTTGAGGAGTGTGAGAAGAACATTCTAGAAGTCAAAATTCCAGTTGCTAGCTAGGAAACTGAAGCTTGACCAATCTGATGCAATGACCTTAGAATTAATGTTGAGAGGCAGAAGAGGATATGGTGAAATGCACAGGCTCTGAAGTCGGCAGCCTGTGTTCAAATCCAGGGCCTGACACTGACCAGCTGTGTAACCTTGAACAAGCCCCCTAGGGTCTCTGAGTTTTGGCTTCTGCATTAGTGAAATGGGGATAGTCATAGTAATCACTTCATAGGGTTGTTGATATAAATAAATGAGATAATATATGCAAAGTGTTTACCAGGGATGCCTGGAAGGTAGTATTCAGTTCACACACATTAGCTATTATTCTGAGAATAAAATCTCAGAAGCAGGTAGAGTTTCAGCTAGAATTAGGAAGTACCTTCTGAGTCATGAAGGAATTGAAATTGGACAAGTAAAAGGAACTGTACACAGCAGACAGAAAGGTAAAGAACTTGCAGTATCAAGCAGGTTGTGCAGGTTTAGAATATGAGGGAAGGATGGGGCTCTGTCACAGCTCTTATTAAGTGGGTTGTAATGCTGTTTGCTTGTCTGTCTTTTTCACTAGACTGTGAGCTACTTGAGGGCAGGTACAGGCTTTTCTTCTCTCTAACCTAAGTACCTACCACAGTGCCTGTCATACAGTCGATGCTCATAAATCTTGGTTGAAAGAATAAACATATTTAAAATAGGCTTACATAAACACAAACAACAACACTGTCTCTGAATCCTCATTTACAAAAGGGCATTAGGAAAATTAGCCTCATAAATAAAACCACGTATTATCAAAAGGAAGTGCTCTTTTTTTTAGACATTTTAATTTTTTTTCTCATTTTTGCAAAGGAAGTGAATTTTAGTAAGAGAGAATGTGTAAACTCACCATAGGTGACAATATCATAACACTGTCGCAGGAGAATTCACACCTATAGTTGAGCCAGTTGAAGAACAAAGTTAGTTTTGAAAGGTTATAGAAAAAGATTTTGAAATGTCAGAGCCACTCTATAAACCTGACCACCCTTGCCATCATCCTTTTAATCTATCTGGGTTTGCGTATAGCCTAAGGCATTTGAAATGAAGACAATTAGCACCTCAGACAGGGCATCTACCTGCAAAATTGTGTCACCTCTCAGAGACCTCAGGAGGTGACACATATAGATAAGAAGATACTTTTGACTTTGGCTGACAGTTTGTCAATACTTTTAAATTTGATTTAAGTGGCATCTATAGTCTAAAAGGTGTGGTTTCCTTTAAAGCTTTCTTCCTCCACCTCATGATTTTTATTTTTTAGGGTCATTTAAAAACAAGGGCAAAAATCTTTCCTCTACTGGGTGAAACGTGAGGAAATAGCTCTTGCTTCTTGCACACAAATGAGTTCAGTCCATTCCCCCTCTGGTTCTCTCCAAAGTACGCTTGGCTGCTTGGCTTTTGTTTAAAGCACAGAATGTTAGAGTTGGAAGTAGCCTTAGGGGTCATCTGGTTCAATTCCATTTGACAGATGGAGAAAATGAGACTCAGAGAGAGGAAGGGATTTAGTAGCAAAAGTGTAATTCGACTCTCATAATTGCTGGACTAGTCCTCCTTCCAATTCGTCTTGCCCTTTCAAAAGTGGGTCAGAGGCATGTAGAACCAACGTTGTATGTGTGTGTGCGTGCATGTGTCAATTTTCCCTCTTATTTTCTTGAGACCACTAATTTCATTCATTCGTTCACTCACTCAACAAATAAATTTAGCATCTAATATGTTTCAGACACTGAGGACACAGTGGTGGCCAAGGTACATAAAATCCTGCTATCATGGACCCTATTTTCTAGTGGGGGAGACAGACAATAAACAATCAGATAATTCTGCTTCTAAGTGGATTATACTTTTATTAGGGGCCCATTCCTCTTAAATCTTTCTCTCAGTGCCTCTGCTATATCTACTGACCCCCTCCTTGAATTTTTTCCCCTTTGTCTCTTGTAGGTATGTCAAGAGAAAAGAGAGCCATTACAATCCCTCTTTCTCCACACTTCAAGCTTGGCGTGAAGTTTTGAATTTGCTAAAGTCAGGTTTAGCACGCTAGAGTGAAGATGTCAGTATTTTTCATCAACACCGCAGTAGTGGGCTGGGTTAGCTGTCAGCTTGCTTGCGAGATGACAACGAGGGACTGAATGTGAGAGTTGTACTATTACCTTATAATTTATCTGTTCCTTTTTTATATGATTTTAGTTGTGCTGAACCCCATCGTACCTGGCTGCTTTGACAGGTGTGCTATTTTAGCAACACAGTACAAAACAGAGCATGAAAAGAAGAATGCATGGTATACTTTCGCTGTCAGCTTGAGGTTGCTCCGTTCCTAAATTTGTGGATGATTTGTTCAGCGTTGTTCAGAGACAAATAAATAAATAAATAAATAAATAAATAAAAAGATTAGGTTTTGTTTTTACCTATGTGACACTGAATGTTCTCACAGTTCACTTGACCGGTAGGCTGTTGTCCATGTGGACTGAATGAGGGGATCCCCTTCCCTGACTTCTTTTGTATTTGAAATTCCACCATTGTGATTAATTTCTCTGGGCTAATCACTTGCGTGCTTAAAATATAAAGAGTTCAGGGCCAACTAACTTCTCAAGTCCTTAACACTGGTGTATGCATTCCCCTTTCAGATCAATTTCTTCCTTGACCCAAAGCATGAAAAATGGGGAGAGGTGGAGTTGGCCGTAAGCAAGTGAGGTAGGAAGATAATGAGACAATCTTGGCTCAGTTCCCCAGAGCCATTTTCCAATATCATCTTGAATGCTGTTTTATTTTTGTATTCTTGGTGTTGCAAATGAATGTAGGAGGCTTATGTTTACAGTTTACCTACCAAGGTTGATAGATTCTAAGGCTTAGCATGCATCAATCAAAGGAGAGTTACTCACAGACATAGAAAACAAACTTATGGTTACCGGGGGGAAAGAGGGTGGGAAGGGATAAATTGGGAGTTCGAGATATGCAGATACTAACTACAATATATAAAATAGATAAACAAGTTTCTTCTGTATAGCACAGGGAACTATATTCAATATCCTGTAGTAACCTATAATGAAAAAAATATGAAAAGGAATATATGTATGTGTATGTCTGACTGAACCATTATGCTATACACCAGAACTTGACACATTGTAACTGACTATACTGCAATAAAAAAGAACAAGAACATGAAAAAACAAACCAACAAAAAGGAGAGTTACTACTAGCTGCCACTGAAACCGTAAAGGATTGTTTTCAACCTTAGTGGATGGAGAGCAAATACCTGGCTTTTGGTGTAAGGCAGCTCTGTGCATCAGATCCGTTGGTAGGACTAGTGACGATTTAAAAATGATTCATCCTATTGAGCTCCCAGCTGTGTCATGTTCTGAAGAAATTAGGTGTGGATGATGTGGGAGAGATACAACAGACAACATAACTTCAGCTATTTAAATTCCAATTTGCAAAAGTATTTCATGTACTCAAAAGGAAAAACATAGAAGACGGTTTAGCTTCAAACATTAAACAGTGTTGTTCTAGTGAAACAGGAGGAAGTTTGGGGGAAATACTACTTAACAGCACATCTTGAAATAGAAGAGAGAAGGAAATAAAGGTTGAAAGGTTCTAAAAAATGTATGATAGTTTTTAGCATCAACTGAACTTTTGTTCAGAAAAACATATTCTCTACTCACAGCAGAGGATCAAAGTTACAACACAATTATCAACACTTGCAATGTGATTTAAAACAAGTATGCCCCAAGTGCTAAAAGGTGGGCCCTATACATCAAAGGGCACATATAAGTGGTCATAAAGGCAAAGCACCAATTAAATGAATTATTCTCTCATGTAAAACCCATCAAACAGATAAATCTGGAACATCTTTGGACACAGACTGATTTTAGCACCCCAACCAGAACTTTGTGATCTTGGATGACAAGAAGGTTGGAAAAATTTGATTTGCCCAGGATCAAGATTGCTCAAGATGATTAGGAGTGGAAGCGGAGGGTGGGCGGCATGAAGAGAGGAGGCACTTGCCCCAAGTCCCTCCTTCACTTACTGCTGATTCTGTAGGAACCTCCTGGCTGTGCTCAGGAGTGATTGCTCACTGACAGGATAGTTTCTGTGTTTTGGTCTCAGAGTTTGGGGCCTTTCATTCTCTGTCAGTATGTTTCTGCCCCAGGTGAAGGCCATGTTCAGCTTGCCTCTATCATCACCCCCTTTGGGGACTAGTTAACCTAAGTCATGGGTCCTCTGGGAAAAGTTCAGGGACAGAAGCATTACCAAGCATTCCTGTCAGGGTGCGGGTCTGCGGTGATAGTACAGGCCAAATCTTGCGAGGACCTTCTTCCTGTCGTCCTCCCTGCTCCGTCCATCCGAACCCAGTGTTGCAGGGGTGGGCCTGGGAGGGGAATCGAACCCTCTGGCAATAACCAAGCTGCTAAACTGCTGAGCTGGTTTTAATTGAAGTGTGAGAAGGAGGTTTTAAGGCAGGTAGACAACATCCTGTTGTTCGGGCGCTCCTCTCTCTTTTTTGCACATCTGGCTGAACTGGGAGTCAGGTGGCTGACTCGTGTGCCTGGTTGCAGCAGCGGCAGCGGCAGCGGCAGCAGCCGGGCGGCAACTCCCTGCCACCGTCCCACGCCTCACCCGCCTAAGAGTCCCCCAGGCCATGGATGCGGTGGCTGTGTATCACGGCAAAATCAGCCGGGAGACGGGGGAGAAGCTCTTGATCGCCACGGGTCTGGACGGCAGCTATTTGCTGAGGGACAGCGAGAGCGTCCCGGGCGTGTACTGCCTGTGTGTGCTGTGAGTATGCCGCGGCGGGACCGGGGACCGAGGGGCGGCAGGGGTGGCGGCGAGGCCTCCTCCACTGCCCACCGCAAGGCCCGAGGTCCCCCGCTGGGGATTTCAAGCCCCGGGCCACCCGCGCTCCAGGAGGGGGCCTCCCCAGCGCCTTTGGGGGCGGCGGCAGAGAATGCCCTCTGGGATGGGGAAACGCAGCCTAGAACTGACCTTGCCTTCGGAAAAAGGCTCAGGCTCTCGACTTCGTTTTGACCTCTAGGTCAAACTACAAGCCTGCAACATGGAGCCCTGGGATGGCCCAGAAGCCAGATTTGGGGCCACCAGCTCCTTAGAGAAGGGGAGGCCTCTCTCTCCAGCTCTCTTTAAATGGCATTGGCGGTGTCATCCCAAAGGAAGGCCGTCCAGTTCCGGGAGAGGAAGAAGACCAAGCGACTGAATCCATCACTTTAAAAAGGCACTTCTTTAAGTGACCACTTTAAGAACTAGTTAGGTTAGGATGCTGAGGAGGGGATGTTTGTGAATAAAACCGCCTCTTTGGATCTGCTTATTTAGCTTTCTTTAGAGGAGTTGTGTGGTGGGTGGGGAGGAAGGGGGTTTCAGAAATAGAGCCCTTGTTGATAAAAGGACTGACAATAGCGGTGAAGGACACAGAGGGAAAATACCCTCGTGTGATTCAGCTTTGCCCTTTACCTAGGCTTGTCTTAGTCTAACGCCCCATTTTGAATCAAATACACCTTCATCTTTCCTTCAGCGCTCCTGATTTAAATCTAATCTTGTGCTAGTCTGATGCTGACTTTGGCAAGTTAATCTCTCAGTACCTCTGTTTTCTTATCCATAAAATGGATACAATATTACTGCCTACGTCACAGGAATGTGAGGGTTAAGTGTTATCATGCAGGTAGAAAAATTAGCACTAGACCTGACACATAGTAAATGTTCAGTAAAAGTAAGCTATTATTATTATTACTGTATTCTTTTTTTAGTCTATGTCTTTCAGTACTTATTATTATTTTTATTATATTCTTTCTTTTTTGGGTCGAATTCTCATGGGACATTTCTAAGGAAGTACCTTGCCCAATCACTTTTTGTTAGCAGGATAAAAACACCATGAAAACACCAACCCTGTACAGTAGGTTCTAAACAGAAAGAAAATGAAGGAAAAAGCTCAGTAGTAATTTTGGTCTCTGAAGATACACTGCAAGATTTTGAAGTTCCTTCTGGGTCAGTTCCTTCTGAGCCTGGTGTTAGAGGATTTGCATTTTTTATTGTGTTTTTAAAATGGTCAAGACATGTTTGTGGCAACTCTCAGGCCATGCTAAATACATTTATTATAGAAGTTTCAAGGGAAATAATGTGCAAGCTATTGAATCTCTTGGGCTTAGATCTTATGTTTTCTTTATATTATTGTTTTTTCCAAATGGAAACCAGGGAAGGTCAATAAAAGTCAACTAGTATCCCTAAGCTCTTATCAAAAGAAAGTGCAGTGAGTGGACTGGTGAAAGGGGCTTCTTAAGGGAAGCTGACAAAGGAGGTAGTGGGCGCCTTAATCTGGAGATGAAAAATAAGGTACAAAAGAAGCCTGGGAATGGAAGGAAGAGCAGGGGACAGTGTGTGGCAGGAGGCACCTGAAGCTTCAGACACTCTGGCCTCTATTGTTTCCCAAGCTTGCCAAGCGGTTCCCGGCTTAGGATCTTCTCACTTATTGTTCCTTCTGCCTATCCCCTCAGAGATAACATCTTTGACCATCCTATGTCAAATAACTACCCTCTCCCTGTCACACTCCATCACTTCATTTTTCTTCAAGAAGCTTTAAACTATCTGATGTTTGCTTGTTTACTTATGTATTTCTGGGCTCTCCTGCTAAAAATTTCCATGAGGACAGGGACATCATCTCCTGTATCAGGAACACAGCCTGGCATATGATAGGCACTCGATAAACATTTTTAAATTAACAAATGATTTATCAGGGCAAATACTTTTCCTTACTGCAGAGAGATTTGGGGCTGATATAAAGAGGCCAAGGTGTGGACTCTGGGGAAGTCATTCAACTTCTCTGGGTCTTGGATTCCATATTTGTAAAACAGAAGTAGTTTATGTGTGCCCTACCTTCTCCATAGGATTACTGCTGATGAAATAGGCAAGAGAGAAGGACAGCCTTAGCCTTTTGCCCATGTAGGCCAGGACCACATAAGGAATTAATTTAGGCATTTACATTTACATTTTTATCAAACATTTACATTTTCATCCAAAATGAAATCTTGCATAAATGCGGTTTTTGTGACTCAGATTTCCATGCAAACTTCCTTCTGAAGTAGCAGAAAATAGTAGACAAATTGGAGGCCCCTCTAGCATGCCTTTTGATGGGCCCACTGAGCTCTCCAGGTCCTAGAGGGTGATGGCCAGACTGCTGCAGAGGGAAGACACAAGGATACATTGCCTCCTATGACAGTTTCTCAACCTTTTCGAGCCAAGGATCCCTTTCAATAAACATAAACATTCATTTCTCCTTTTTTAGTACCACGCTGCAGGAACAAAATCAAATTTTATTTTGAAATAAACCACATACTCATCTTCAACCAAAACATGTATGGTTATGATCTGCAGTAGAAATAACAGTGTAAATGGTGTCATATATACATAGGCAACAAGGTATAGCTAACAAGCATGCCTTGAGCATAGGGTTCACTCAAAATAGTTTCTCATTCTATCTTTTGTTTATTCTCATTATCCGAGAAGGTTCGGTTGAGCTTTAGTTTCTGTATTTTTGCTGCGGAAATCACATATTGCATATGCCTTTCGAACTGTACTGTAAACTATGCTTTCTAACTATGCTCCTTTTCCCAGTTCTGAACCCCCAATCACAGCCTATAGATATGGCCTTTTCTTCCATTAATTTTGGAAAATTGAGTCTCGTAAAGTATTAAAGAAATTTTCCATATATAGGATGGCTTACCTTCATTTAAAGTAAGAATTTTTTCTTTCACTTATTTTCAATAAATAAATCTAGATTTTGGTATAAAAAGCCTATTTTTTAAACTTTTTTAATTGAGTTATAGTCATTTTACAATGTTGTGTAAAAAGTCTATTAAAATAGTTCTTAAATACCTATTCATATTATAGGAAATTTGAAAAATGTAGATAATGGAAGTGAGGAAAAAGCATCTATAGTTTTATAACCCAAAGGCAATTGTTCTTGAAAATTAAGTGATTTTTGTTCTATATTTTAATAAAATAAATTATAAACACACATGTACTCTCATAATATTGTATTCTGCTGCATTTTCTACTTAACATGAAAAAAGCCCATTTAGATATAATGTTCTTACAAATGATTTTAAAACATTATTTTTAATGGTCTCATGATAGTCCAACCAGTCCAACTATATTTTCCTTAACTAGTCATTTTTTTAGACATCTGAATCATTCCATTTTTTTTGCAATTATAAATTCCATCATAATTTCGTAATTCAGTCCATGAAGGTTTTCTTGTATTTATGATTACTTTTTTATAAAGAATTTCAAGATGTGCAACTTCTAGATCAGAAAACACAAACAGGTTAAGATATCTGATGTATACGTGATCACCAAATATTTTTTCCTAAATGATTATTCCAGTTTATATATACGCTCACCAGTAATGCGTGAAAGTGTCTCTTACCACACCCTCCCTAGGAATGGGTATTCTTGTTAAAAAAAAAAATTCTTGAAATTTGATGTCTCATTCTTTATTTCATATTTCTTTAATTCTTTAATGAGTGTCTTTTACGTGATTGATAAGCTGTTGTATTTCTTTGTTCATGAACTGGCTCTTTTGTGTACTTTGCCCATTTAACCATTTGGATCTCACTATTTTTCTTAACACATTATGAGTTGTATATACTAATCCTTGATCTTTTGCAGTTATCTTTTCTCAGTTTGGTGCTTGCCATTACTTTTCTTTGCCACACAAAAAAATTAACATTTTTAGTAGTCAAGTCCGTCACTCATTTTCTTTCTGATTTCTCCCTTTGCTTCCCAACTTAGAAAGTTCTTTCATCTCCAGAAGTGTCATAAAACTTCAGTTCAGGTTTGTTTTAAATTTATGGGTTGGTTAGTTTACAGTTAACTCTGTAATTCAATTTGGAATTTTATTTTGATGTGCAGAAAAGATCTAATTTGATTTTGTTTCAAAATAGCTAATAATTTATAAATAAGACTTCCATTCCTGATTGATTTATTAGCTTACTTTACAATATATTAAATTTTTACATATAACAGTTATTGTTTTACAACTATCTGGCTCAACTGATCTATTATTCTTGTACTACTAGTGCTATATGATAATGCTTTAATACATTTAAAAAATTGTTTGCTATTCTTACCTGTTGGTTCTTCGATGAAATCTAGAATAATTTTGTTAAGTTAAAACAATCTCATTAAGGTTACATTAAATTATTAATAAATTAAGGAGAAACTGTCGTCTTTAAAGAATTTGGTCTTCCCATCCAAAAACCTGATATATCTCTTGAGTTATTAATTTAGTCATTTCCATCCATCAGTAGAGGTTTGTATTTTTCTTCCTGTAGGTCTTGAATATTTTTTGTTAAGTTTATTCCTATTTATTGTATGTATGAATGTATCTTTTTTTATTGAAGTATACTCAGTTCACAATGTTGTGTCAACTTCTGGTGTACAGCACAATAATTCAGTCATACATATACATACATATATTTGTTTTCATATTCTTTTTATTTTTTTGTTTCTAATATAAATGGAATCTTTTCCCATCACATTTTCATTTGCAATAGAAAAGCTACTGACTTTATGTATTTTTCTTGTATTCATCCAGTATACTAAATGTTGTTAGTAATACACATAGTTTTAATTTAATTTAATTTTACTCTTTTTGGTTTTCAAGGTCTATTAACTTTCTTTTCACTAATGTACCTATCTATGAGCCCTCACATTTCTTCCCTTTTCACTCTCAGTGTAGACAGCCATTGAGAAAGTCCTAAATACTCACTGAGATAGTTTGATGGTGATAAAGGAAAAACCAATTTAAAATATTTAAAATAACTAGTTTGAAGAAATAGTTGATTTCCATAATTAGCATCCTCTGTACATATCTGAGTTTGCTATTTATCTTATGGAAGATTTGGAAGAAGAAATGCTATTATATTCTTCAGCCTCAAGGACATATAATGAAGTCATTTGACATATATGTCTTTAGGTAAAAGGTTAATTATCTTTTTGTCCCTTAAGATTTAAAGGGTGACTGGAAATAAAGTGCCTAGCAAACAATTGAACTGGAGAAATGGAGGAAGGAGCAGTGATGAAATAAAATTCCAGCTCATTAGTTGTAATCGAGGGGAACAGTGTGGCAAAGAACTCGAAAGAATGAGAAATTATAACATAGAGTTAGTTTTTTAATACAATTGGATACATGGGTTGGTGCCACATTTATCTTTGTAATAATTTAGGCCCTTGGAATTATTTTGGATTATCTGAGTACAATCCATTAATAGCAAAGCAAGCCTGAAGGCCAGCCTAGAATTAAATTTGCAACACGCAAACCACCAAATGGACGGATCAAAGAACAGTAAATCAAGTGTTGACTCCAGTTGACAGTGTAAAATTGAAGTTGAAAGATTAATCTGAAGATATCATTCAGCTTAAAGAGAAGGGGAAGCCTAGGTTGGCCTCTTTTGGGCTCTCCCCATCTGGCCTCTACGCTTCAGCCCCTTCCCTTGTTCGTGTCCTCAGTGGACACCTCCAGCCCCAAGGATAAGCAGACTCCCTCCCTTTTTGAAAACTGTCTTTTTGGATTCACCTTAAGACCAATTTGTTCATTCATTCCCTCTGATATATGAGAGAGGCAGCATAGAGAGATGGTAAAGAGCCCATATCTTCTAGCCAGACCCTCTGAGTGTGCATCCCAACTCTGCCCCTTAACCAGCTATTTTATCTTGGGCAAGTTATTTAAACTTTCTGTGTCTCAGGTTCCTTACCTGTGAAAAGGGGGATGGTGATATTAATAGTACTTACCTCATAGGGTTGTTATTGAGAATTATTGCATCACTTAACATTTATAAAATTAATATGTAGTAGGTGTTTTTTAATATAAATAAAAGATCTCTAATTGTGAGACAAAGACCATTGTAGGAGTAGATAAATAAAATGCTATATGGCAGTTCAAGGGATGAAGAGAGCATATTGTCATGACTCATCGAAACTGATATTATATAGTTTTACCATCAGACTTGAAGCTGAATGGCTTTTGATGGTTCTGAAAATTCAAATTCACTCTGAAAGAATGAAGATTGGGCCATAGGAAATTCAAAAACCTCTTGAATCAGAGCATAGTCTTAATAATGATGACTTTGTATAGGATGCCATTGCTTTGGATATGAAAGTTCTGAAATATTTGTCAAAAAATCAGTGACCATATAATTATGCCTTGAATTTTGCACACAACATTAATTTATACAGACATAGACAGCTTGGGCACTAGCTTGCTTTATTATTTGCAGTGTCATGAAGAAGTCAGATGTAGCTAAACCTTTTCTTTTGTGTAGTCCTTGAAGTGGTGTAAAGAAGGAATTGATGTGGTTCTGTTAGTTTTACACCAAAATCTGTCCCCAACACTGACCCCTTTAGAAAATAAGAAATAATTCAGGTTGCTTTCTTCTTTTCTATTTCTAACCAGTACACGTTTTTAAGAGTTGGAGACAGCTTTTGAAAAAATAAAGACAAATTTTAATATTAGGAGGGAGTGAATCAACAGATGCTTTGTAGTCATTAAAATACAAAATACTGGCTAAGAAAATTAATTAATGGCTACAACAGGCACAAAAAAACTCTACTGTTTTCTACCAATTATTCATTTTCTAGATTCTTTTATGATAAATTTTAAATTCCAGGCTTATCAACAAGTGTGACAAAAGGTTTGATGGAAGAAGGAAGTTAAAATTACACTACTTTCTTGGTTTGTCTGTGTTAATGAGGAAGTCAGAGGAAAAATAATCCTAAAAGGGATGTAAAAGTTTTTAAAAATGGATGATATTTATCTGATTTGTGATTTGCTTAGGCTAGATTTGTAAATCTCCAAATAGTAATTTTGCTTCTTTTTCTTTAAAAAAAAATGTTGTTAGCCACTTGTCTAACTTTATAGGGAAAACTAATATGCAAGGATGCATTTATATTAGTTTAAATTTACTTCTAGGTTGTATACATACAGGGACAGTTTTGAACAGTTGTAATCAGAGTGGCATCTCCTTATGTCCACTTTTTTTCCACATACCATCATTTTATATCAACATGGCCCGTGTGCTTAAATTTTTTTGAAAAATATAGCTCTCTAATATATTTGAATTTTGGTATAATTTTGAAACATTCTTTCTGCTACCATTTGAGTATTTGAGTAACATTTTGAGTAACATTCCTTAGGTTAGTTCCATTTTTTCACTATTAAAATAGAACTACTATGAAAATCTTTGTCAAATTGCTGTTTCCATTTCATTCCTTGGAGTATATGAAGATAAGCAAGGTCATTAGGTCAAAAATATGCACGGTTTTATCGCTCTTGTTATAATTTGCCAACTTATTTCCTAGAACAGTGATTTTTCAGCGGACAGGGAAAGAGTGTGCATAGTTTGAAAAAACATAATCAATATTTTAGTTTAATTTTATATTATGGAATTATTGTTTCATAATTCAAGCTACAGAAAACAAAACTATGGAATCTTGTTGGGGAGGAGGGAGTAAAAAGTTCAGAAATACTACTTTATGAAGACTGAAACCATTTAAGAAGTTTCAGCTTATATTTAAATAAAATCGCATTCTTAAAGCATAGACCGAGTGACTCTGGGTGAGGTGAAATAGAGGTGCCCAGTGTGAGTGAAGGAAGACAGCTTGATTTGGGGAACATTGCCATCAACATTCCCAATGAGATGTGAGCCTTCTCTATGCATTTTAACCAGTCTTTCTCTAAATTTAATGTTCCTACAAATCATCTGGAAATCTTGTTAAAATGCAGATTCTGACACTGCAATTCTGGGGTGGGGCCTGAGAGTCTACATTTCTAACAAGGTCCTCGGTGATGCACTGCTATTACCCTGGGAACTTGAATTGCACCGTTTTAAATCTCTTTCATCCGTGATACACAATGGGAGTTGACTACAGGGGATCCTTGTTCAGTTCAGCAACTTGAAAGTGGGAGAGATGAACTGCTGGCTTGTTTGAGGGGCTGAAGCAATTTTGCTCATTCAGAAATTTGAGGAGTTGGGAAGCAGGAGATTGTTAAAATCCGACAGGTTAATCACAAGAAGTTTTATGCGCCACTAACATCAGGTTGTTCAGAGACTGAAGGAGGTAAGGACTTTTGAAGTGGTACTCGGGTTCCTGCCGCTTAACTGAAAGTGCGATAAGATCAGATTCGTTAGGAAACAATTTTCAAAACAGACTCATTTATTTTGACTAAATGAGGCTGAATGATAGTACGGAGATAGACTGTATTTTTTAAAAAACCCACTGTTTTAGAAAGTGGGAAACCAGTTGCCTATGATTTTGCTTGCATTGTTGCTGAGATTGTAAATAATGCGTTTCCTCAACACTTTTAATGATACTGAATTATTGCTATTAATCGCTAACCATAGGGGAAATGCAACTAAATGCATATACTATTTCCCTGCTCCTATCTCCATTTTGCTGTGTGACTTTAAGAAAATCACTTAAAGCCTTACGTTTAGAGTTCCCATGGTGAAAAATGGAAATCAAAGCTCTTGCCTTCTTCCCCGTAGAGTACTTACTGAAATCAGTGGGCTCTGAGGTAGATTTCAACTGCTTAAAAAAAAAAGACATTTACAATGTAATTTTTAATGTTTATTTAGCATATTATTATATATATGCATATATCACACTATTTAAAATATGATCTCAATATTCTGGCAAACCTTTGTAAAATGAAACATTTCCTGTAATCACACCAGCAATTAAATTGACTTTTTTTTGATTTCACAAATTGAATAAACCTGAATAGAGTGTCTTAGATCTATTTTTTTAATCCTTTAGGTGATAGTACTGATGGATATTGATTAAAAATATAGTAATTTAATCCACATCTAAAGACTTTTATAGGAGATTAATGGTAAATGAGGTCCATTACTCAAGGATGACCCTGTTTGGAATGCTTTAGAATCCTCTGTTGTTTTAGGCTTAAACAGATTTATTTTTACCAGAGTTAAGCATGCATTCTAACCAAAGATGTATATTGACCTAAGCTTGTACCTAAGCATAACAATCAGAAAAGGTCTGAAATAAAACTCTGTTGGTGCAGATTCAGATTCATAATTTGAAACAATTCAGTATAAAATTTCTTTACTTTTCGATGAAGCAAAAGCTTGTTAGGCAAATTAAGTAGCAGTACTATATTTACTAAAATATGATACATAATTCATCATAGTGTGGGGATCAAGAGCCGGGTCTCAGAGTCAAAGAGGCCTGATTTAAATCCAATCTTTGCTGCTTGATCTCTAGTGAGGCATTGGTTACTTAACTTCTTGGTCTCAGTTTCCTCATCTATAAAATAAATATCACAATATACACTTCATAGGATTATTGTGGGGCCCAAAAGAGATAATGCACAGCACATTGCTGTGGGCTGAATCGTGTCCCTGTCAGAGTTATATGTTGAAGCCCCAACTCCCCCTGTGGATGTATTTGGAGAACCTTTAGGAAGTAATAAAGGTTACATGAGATCATAAGGGTGGGGCTCTAATCCAATAGGGTGTTGGCCTTAGAAGAAGAGAGAGATCTCCCTCTCTCAAAGAATGCACACAAAGAAGAGGTCATGTGAGCACACAGCAAGAAGGCGACTGCCTACAAGCCAAGAGAAGAGACCTCGGAAGGAAACGTATGTCGCTGGCACTTTCATCTTGGACTTCCAGCCTCCAGAACTGCGAGAAAATAAATTTCTTTTGTTTAAGCCACTCGGTCTATGTTATTTTGTTATGGCAGCCTGAGCAGACTAATACAGATTTTGGTACTGAAAAGTACAGTGCTGCTGTAACAATTACCTAAAAATGTGGAAATGGCTTTGGAACTGGGTAATGGATAGAGGCTAGAGGAGCTTGGAGGTACCTGCTAGAAAAAGCCTGCACTGCTGTGAGCACTGTTGGTACAGTGATGGATGTTAAAGATCATTCTGATGAGGTCTCAGATGGAAATGAGGAACATGTTGTTGGAAACTAGGGGAAAGGCCATCCTTGTTATAAATGGCAAAGAACTTGGCAGAACTATGTTCGAGTATTTTGTGAAAGGTAGAACTTGCAAATTGGATATTTAGCTGGAGAGATTTCTAAGCAAAGTGTTGAAGGAACAGCTTGGGACCTCCTGACTGTTAATAATAAAATGCAAAAGGAAAGAGATGAACTGAAGAAGGAATTGTTAAGCAAAAAGAAACCAGACTTAAAGATTTGGAAAATTCTCAGCCTACTCACATGGCAAAAATTGAGGACACTTGGTCTGGAGAGAGTACCAAGGATGTGGCTGGATAATCACTCCTTAAGGAGATTACTTATGATGTTAACTAACCATCCCAGCAGAAGCCAACACTAGAGTCCAGACCAAAGCATCAGAGACACTGTCAGCTTGGACCAAACTGAACAGGACAATAGAACAATTTGGCTGCAAATATGCTTAATTTTTCAAGAAAATGGAAAAATGACCCTGAAGACAATCCAGAGATCAGCCTGGGGCAAGGCTGCTCCCATCTAGGTTTCAAAGGTGGGATCAGTGTCCAAGAGATCGAAGTGGATGTCCCCCGCCACCATCGGCCCCACTGCAGAGCCATGGGAGTGACAGTGCCACCCAGTGGACCTGGAGGGCAGAGCATCAATCCAAAAAGGATTTTTCTCAAGCATTAAGATCTAATGGAATTTACCTTATGAGGTTTTGGACTATTTTGGAACTTGTCACCCCTGTTTACCTTCTAATATGTTCCTTTTGGAATGAGAATATCTATCCTATGCCTGTCCCACTGTGTTTTGGAAGCACATGACTTGTCTGGTTTTACAGGTTCACAACTGGAAAAGAATTTTGCCTCAGCATCAGTCTTATCCTGAATCTCACCCACATGTGATTAGATGAAATTTATATGAGATTTTGAACTTTAGACTTTAGAGTTGATACTGAAATGTGTTTAAGACTTTTGGGGCTCTTGGGATGTAATGAATGTATTTTGCATGTGAGAAGGATGTGAATTTTGGGGTGCCAGTGTTGGAATGCTATGGACTGAGTCATACCCCCCATTCATATGTTGAAGCTTAACCCTCAGTGTGGCTGTATTTGGAGATAGATAGGCCTTTAGGATGTAATTAAGGTTAAATGAGATCATAAGAGTGGGGCCCTAATCCAACAGGATTGGTGGCCTTATAAGGAGAGTGATCTCTTTCTCCATGCACACTCACACAAAGAAAAGCTCATGTGAGCACACAGCAAGAAGGTGGCTGCCTACAAGCCAAAACAAAAGGCCTCAGAATAAGACCTATGTTGCTGGCACCTTGATCTAGCCTCCAGAACTATGAGAAAATAAATTTCTTTTGTTTAAGCCACCCGGTCTATGGTATTTGTTATGGTAGCCTGAGCAGACTAATACAGAATGTAAAACTCTTCACATGTAGTAAAAATCAACTATACAGATATACAGTATGCATGCACACTGAATAATGGGGGGAAGCATTTACCCCAACTAAAAAGACAAGCTGATTTCAAGAAATTTAGCAGGACTGCTTTTTAATTCAAATTACTATTAGTACTATAATATATTATAAAATTATGCAGGAATATAGCATATTTATTATAATTAATATTATTATTACCGTTAACTTAAGTGAGTCAAATAGTACCTTATCCCAGTGAAATGTTTTCATCTTAAGCTCTATATGTACTTAAAAATAATATGACTATACTTTGTTAAGTCTGTTTAATAACTCATGATGTTTTACCAGTTACCATTGGTCTCTAGTTTCTTTCTGTCCCAACAGTCTCTCAACTTGACAAGTCTTAGGAGTGTGAGTTCCCACATTCAAAAACAAACAAACAAAAAAACCCCGAAAAGATAAAGAAAGCTTACTGAGAACTGTGATTAGCTGGCTATACTATGCAAACAAATTAGATTCCCCAGACTTTTCTTTCTATGAATGCAATTGTGCCATATACGTGTGTCCCAGTATATGTAACATTAATATGTAATAGTTGAGACTCCGATTTAGAGCATCCACTGTTCTTTTGGAATTTTTCAGTAATGGAAGTTTATTCTTTCACAGGTATCAAGGTTACATTTATACATACCGAGTTTCCCAGACAGAAACAGGTTCTTGGAGTGCTGAGGTATAGCTCTTTTATTTATTTTTGCTTCTGGGGGTATCAGGGAGGTGTTTGAAATTTAGGCTGGTTTTATAAAAGAATTGTCAAATCCTACATGCCCAAAATATTCATCAGATTCAAATCACTAAAGCTCTAATCCAAAATTGTTCATGGATTATTAAGAAGTCTTTAGAGAATTTTGGTCCCAGTTCTGTTCAGCCGTCATCGTATGGAGTGGTCTTACACTGCGGGGAAGATAGCAAAGTTGAAGGATTGTGTCAGACGTTTAGTGCCTATGGCAAATTTTTAAAAAGAATATTAAAAATAGATAAAAGGATTAAGTAAACAATTATTTACCAAATGATACAAATACAAGTGCTGGTTCTATGGCAGATTAAAACAACATGACTCCTGTTTTCTAAAAGCCTATAAGACCCTGAGGGAGATACAATATGAATTAAATAGCAGTATGAGAGCCTGGAGTTTATTGTCAGATGAATCTGGGTTCTAGGTCTGATCCAACCCTCCCCCCTTCCTGAGCGGTCTATGACCTTGGGTAGGTTATTTAACTTTGCTTTGAACCAATTTCTTCATGTATAGAATGAGCATAAAAATAGTCCCTTACTCATAGGGCTTATTTGGAAGATTAAATGAGATAATGTATATAAAGAAAAGTTCTTAGCCATGGGACCTGGCACGAAGCAAGCCCTGAAAAATGAGAACCTGCCCAAGTTGCTGAACAATATGATTACATACAGTCAAGCGCTACATTATTTAGTGTAAGGGTTCAAAGAAGGGAGGATTTTCCGAGTATCAGGGTGATCAGGGCTGCTCTATGTGTGGAGGCAGGACACCCAGCTGAGCCCTGAGGGAAGGACATGGCGAGGTGGCATAGAGGGCACATTTCAGTGACTTTTTAAACAGTGCTCTACAGAATCCTAAGGCTCTTCCACCTGGGTGCTTCAGAGTTGCCCAGTAGGTTACAGAGGGAGAGGAGGACATATGTGGGCATGCTTTGGGTCCCCAGTTTGTCTTTCATCTGAGCAGGTCCTTTTATTTTGCTTATCACCTGGGGCAATAAGAAAGATTTCAATAGGAAAATGAGTTCTGATGGCTTTGAAAACATTTAACAGTCATTGTTCCATTGCAAGAAATGCCTGTAGAGTGAACCTCTTTCCAATACCAGGATCGTATATTACAATACTACCAAAATAGAGGTCTCTACACCTGAAACTTTTGACTTCAAATGCTTTCTCTGATTTCTGACTCTTTCAAACAGTCTGCCTTTATAATGAAAGCACTTCATTATGAGCTGTTTGAAAATATAAATGCTAATATCAACAGCTATTAATAACTCAATGTATGCATTTAAGAAACTCTAAAGTCTAGACTTAAAAAAAATTAGAATAGCTCTAACCTTTACAAATGCATCAGTAAACTAGGAAGCACAAAAATTGAAGACTACAAATGTTTTGAATTACTAAGATGAATTAGGGCAGTTTTTCAAACACATTGTTGCTTTATAACAGGATAATTAATACTACCATACTAATTAGAGGAAAAGCAGCACCATTTCTAATAAAAACTGTTTGTACCCTGTTTATTTTTTTTAATTCTCTGCATCACTGCAGAGATGATTGAATAAAAAATTAAATTTCACTTATTATGAGAAATAGTTGTGTATATATACATATATATGTATATAACTTGATCAGAAATAGCCCTTCACTCTAGAGAAATAGCCTTTAGCTGCTGAAGAATATTCTTTATGGAAAGGTTCTTCAATTAGTAGGGTTTATCTAACCTTTTCTTTTAAACTGTTTTTTTTTTCCATTTCAAGTATAACATCCTTTGCACATTGTTACATGTTTGTGGTCATGTTAAGGAAGAGAGGGCTTATTGAACACAAATGCTCTCTGACCCATTTATATAATAATATTGTAATTATCTGCACCAAGAGAGCAGAAGATTGGCATGTTTTGTCCAAAGGGAAAAGAGTTTTTAAAAAACAAAACAAAACGAAAACCAAAAACCCCTTTACATTTATTTTTGAAATGCATATTGCATTTTTTTTTTCTATCTACTAAATTTACCTTCTTAGTTATGTTTCTGCTAAGGTGATATTAAACTAATGTGTATTCTCAGAGCTTATATCACCCAAAATTTCTCTAGAGCATATTGAAGACCAGCTGTGATCCAAAACATGTTTCCATGGATAACTGAGAGTTGACAGTATAGGAAATGTGCAAATTTGAACAATGGCTGAGTTCAGTGACAGGATGGGAGATGTCAGTGGTACAATTCTTGTGGTAAATGTATTTTCAAAATTGGGTAAATAACAGATATTTATATTGCTTTTTGGAACAGTGCTTTAGTTTGCCACATTGCAGGAAAAATCCTGGCAGTAGCACTCTATCCTCTGTGCAGTGGCTGTGCTAGAAAGCTAGGTATGTCTGAGATTTGTTTGAAAGAGTAAAATGAAATTGAACCCTGGATCCACTGAATTATGAAAGACAAATATTATGTGAATTTCTAGTTTGATACAGACTTTTAGATTTTATCATTGCCTAGTGTATTTATTTCATGTGACTCAGGCTAAAATTTTGCCAAATTGTTAATTCTTAGAATTCTACATACAGTCACCTATCATGAATTAACATGGCATTGTCAGTAGTACATTGTAAAAAATATACTAAGCTCCCCTTGCTGACTTCAGTGCTTTTGGGCTTTTCTGGATATTTGATCATCAGTAGATGAGTAGATGTTAAATAATTTTACTTATTGACATAAGCAAAGCACTATAGATTAGGTCAGTCATTTGCCAATGACACATTGCATGCCAAATTTAAATTGCTGTTTTACACCCAGTGCTTTTATTCTCCTGTGTTAGCGTGGATAATCAAGGGTTAATGGTGTATAAATCCCCATAAAAAAGATGCTTCTGTTGATAAATGGTTTTACAAGCCACAAGAACAGCTAAAAAGATGTGTGGTTTGAAATCTTTCCACACCGAGGGAGTGTATAGTTTCTCTTCTGGTTGGTGACTTCACTAGAACTTGTTTGGTCTAGTCCTAATCTGAAAGGCAATAGACTGGGTCCTGGGATCTAGAGCCAACTCTGCTTCTGGTTATCTGTGTGACCTTGGGCAAGCTGAATTCTCCCTTTGTATTTCCATTTTCTTATCTGTCAAATGGGGATAACCAAATCAGCCAAAAACTGTGAGGAAGTAGAGGGGGCAAGAGAAGGGAAAATGCTTTGAAGATGAAAAAGTACTCTAAGGAAGATCTAAGAAGGTATTTTGCGCCTATGATCTGCCTTTGCAGTTTGGAGATTCTATCTTGGAGCCAAGGAACTGTTCAGACCCTTGTAAGAGTGGCCATATTATTTTGGATGGGGTCTCAGTAGAGTTCTGGAAAGGCGTTTTGACCCTGAGGGTGGAGCTGACTGGGAGGGTATTCTACCTCTACTGAGGCTCCAAGCTGTGTGAGCCTATGAGTGGACACTAATTTAAAGCTAGAAAGAACTTTTTCAGTGTTTTCTATGAAAAACTGTTTACCCCAATGTAGGAAATGACCAACAGTTATGATGGATACAGTGTGCTATCTTCAGCATTTAGTCTAGTTGACAGAAGTCTGTATGCCAGCCTTCACGTTTTCTCATTAAATGCTAACAAACAGCTCCCACCTCCAAAATTTTCCAGATGGAATAGCTGAAAAACAGCTTTCTAAAAAAACCTGTCATTGTTCAATTGCTTATAGCAATACTATTTTATTTCATGTAAAAATGACAGCTTTGAGCTGCTGCCGAAAGCTTGGCTCAGACTTTTGCAGGAAATTGTTGTTGATTTCAAGCAGTGTCTTTGCAAGAGAAGTGATGCCAGGAAAGGAGTACATTTTAATAGTCACCTGCAAATAATGATCCCTTCAAAAACTAACCAAATAAATAAATAAATAAATAAATAAAGGTGACCTTATAGAGTCTTTCATTTTCATGTCATAGAGAAAACCTGGTCACAGTGAAGTGTTGACGGAGAGAGCAGTTTTGGGGAGGATAGGGAAGCTTCCCAAGGAGGAAAAAAATTGAACGTGAAGGATGAGGCAGGACATACCATGAGGTGAAAGAGCGTGAAGACTAACTAGCCACGCATCGTGTGCATCATAACAGCCAATTTGTAAGTTCCTGTGTAGAATTTTATAGTGTGGAATGATGACAGGGAGGATGGCTTCTCATTGTTGTTGCTTTGTTTGTTTGTTTGTTTGCTTTTTTGTTTGTTTTTGGTTCTTCAGGCTTATTAATGACCTGTAGGATCTGTGTTTTTTTCTGTTTAACTACATCCTCTCTGTTGGTGAATTCATTGTAGGTAATGGCCTGTGTACCCTTAGAGGTTCGGGATGTGATGGGTAGCAGGAAGGGCAGGGCGATGAGCAAGAGCTTGTATAAACTGATACTACCCTTGGGAGAACTGAAATGACAGCTCATTAGCTCCTCTTGCAGGGAAATTCAGCCAACCATAGTAAGCTCTTCTAGAGTGTTGTTTTTCCTTCTTCCTTATGTTTTCAAATATTTGAACAAGTTACACAAACGTTACCTCTCTAAGCATCCCTTGCACATTTTGTAGGCCCTTTTGGTATCATTAAGAGGTAGATGAATAATCTGCTTGGCCTTTTATTTTCCAGACAGCACCTGGGGTACGTAAAAGATTTTTCCGGAAAATAAAAAATCTCATTTCAGCATTTCAGAAGCCAGATCAAGGCATTGTAATACCTTTGCAGTATCCAGTTGAGAAGTCCTCAGCTAGAAGTACACAAGGTGCTACAGGTATGGTTTACTGTTCATTTTTGCCAGGGTTTGGAAGCTCAGGGCTATGAGTCAATCTATTCATAAACATATAGTTAGAGGAAGTTCTGTAAGAAAAAGGCGAAGACAGTAGATGTAAGCAGCAACTCAAGTGAGAGGGGGCTGTTCATATGCTGTGATTTCCATATGCTGTACTATAAGCTTTTAATAAAACTCTACAAAAATATAAAAAAATCCCATGAGCCCACAACGTTTTAATTTCTCTTGCCCCGTCTTGTTTTCTCCAGGCTGTCTGTTGACACATAAGTACCATTTCACTTCACTAATTCATACACAAATAATTTGAAAGATGGGACATTCAGAGAACATCTGGGCTTCTCCTTTACCTTTGCTTAGTAGACAGTGTTTTCCTCTCAGGGATGGAAAGGCTCCTGTTAGCTTGGCCCAGGTGATCCTGATTTCTGAATTTGTGGTGCTTGAATTAATAAAATTTTATTGTAGCTAAGGAAATTAATAGACTTTATTATTCCGCTAGCACAAATTGTTACATCTCCAGAGCAAAGCTATTTTAGTGTATGTGTCAAGCTAGTGACCGAATACTAGCCAATGTCCGCAGCTGTCAAATATGTGATTGTAGGTTCATCTATGGGAAGGGGTTAATCATTTGTTTGGAGTAACGGGACACTCCTTGATTTAAACAATAAATATTTGCAATAAAAGAAAATGAGTTGTTATTTCCTTTTTTGACAGGGACCCAGGCTCAGTCATAAACTGACTCAAGTGGTGAATTAAATTAATGAGTAGTTAGTCTTTATAAAAGAAATATAAATACAACTCCAATTTACAGATTGGCTCAGTATTCCGTTCTTTGTAACTCAGTTTTAAATACTAGCTGCTTGAGCCATATCATTGGGTTATATCTTTGTGAACTTTATGCAGTGGGAAATTTTGCGGTGATACATTTGAGTTAACCTGTAATTTTAATAGCTTATAAGTTTATCTTTTTCTGATTTTTGTTATTATTTTTCTTTAGGGAGAAGAGAAGATCCTGATGTCTTCCTGAAAGCACCATGAAGAAAAATAAACACCTTGTACTTTATTTTCAATAATTTAAATATATGCTAAGTCTTAAATATTGTAGACAATACAGTTTAGTGAGCTACAATTGTATTTCTAAAACCATCGTAGCCCTGTAATGGAAGCATCTAGCATGATGTTAAAGCTGAAATGGACTTTGCGGATAATGAGAAGCTTTGAAATGAGGATTGGGGAAAAATAATTCCACAGGTTCTTTTCAGTTATTATATTTACAAATGGGGAACGATTTAAAACGTAATGATACTTTATAAACGATTAATGTCAATTCTTGCCAAATATAAATAAAAGCAATCGTCCGTTTTTATCAAAAAACACCGTTTTTAGTGAAATATTATTTGATAGCTACTGAATTTAAAATGTCTTGCTTGATTACGTGGCAGGAAGCTGGTTGCGGTCCCTCATCTTTGTCATGCACGGCTCTGCTTTAGGTATTATGCTCTCCAGTGGCTGTGGTGTTGTAGGCTCTTTGGGGATTTATGAAACTGTGCACCGTGTGCTAAAAACAAGTACTAGACAGAGTGAAGAATTTCTGTTGAATTCTGAAAGCAACCTTCTTGTCTAGTGTTCTGATGTTGGGCAGTAAAATCCACGGACCAATCTGGAGTTGAAAAATCCAATTTAAAATATGTTCTAAATGTTTATTGTATTTAATGCTACAGGATTTGAAATTATATTAAATATCTGATGAAGTGGACTTTGTTTCTTTTCATTTACCTCTTCTGCCCCAGTAGTTGCCACTCCATGGAAAACCTCATTTTGAAAGGAAGCTTCTGCAGCTGGGCTCCTCGGCTATGGCTCCTGAGTAGCTGATTTACAAGCAGTCTCCCTATGAGGTGGCCCTGCAAGACCATTGGAAGCTTACGAGTTATGTTAATTTTTGACAATTTCAAGTGATTGCAACCTAAGTGAGAGCCAAGATTTTACACAGTGATGGGTACTGCTATTTTCTTCTCACTTTTATATTTTCATGACTCTTGCTATTTGATTATATGTCAAGTTGTTTCAGTGCTCATAGGATTCGTTCACTCAGCAAACACAATAGGCACTCGGGTAGAGAAGTGAAAACACCTGTTCCTTATGCTCAGGCAGCTCACTGTCTAGTTGGACAAGAAAACAATAGCAATAAAAGACAATAAAAGAAAGTAACAATGAAAGACAAGAAAATAACAAAAGGTGATAAGTACATGGTAAGTGAAGTTCCTAATGTGTAGGTAGATCTGTCTTTTTTTTTTTTAAGGTTCTACTCCATTTATAGTTATTATAAAATATTGACTACATTTCCTATGTTGTACAATATATCCTCAAAGCTTATTTAATATAGAATAGCTTGTACCTCTTCATCCCCTACCCTTATCTTGTCCCTTCCCACTTCCCTCTCCCTACTGGTGTCCACTAGATTTCTGTCTCTGTGAGTCTGCTTCTTTTTTATTATATTCACTAGTTTGTTGTATTTTTTTAGATTCCACATATGATATTATACAGTATTTGTCTCTCTCTGACTTATTTCACTTAGCATTATTATGCCAAGTCCATCCATGTTGCTGCAAATGGCAAAATTTCATTCTTTTTTATGGTCAAGTAGTGTTCCATTGTGTATATATGTATATAGATATATACACCACATCTTCTTTATCCAGTCATCTGTTGATGGACACTTAGGTTGCTTCCATATCTTGGCAATTGTAAATAATGCTGCTATGAACATTGGGGTGCATGTATCTTTTTGAATTAGCATTTTTGGTTTTTTTGGGTATATACCCAGGAGTGGAATTGCTGGATCATATGATAGTTCTATTTTTAGTTTTTTGAGAAACTTCCATACTGTTTTCCACAGAGGCTGCACCAATTTACATTCTTACCAACATTGTATGAGGATTGGCTAGGTAGATCTGTCTTTAGAAGCAGAATGAATTAACCCAAATACTCTTGCCCGTGGTCTATAGGAAAAGGCTAAGTTTCATTCTAAACTAATAAGTTGGCATTCTGGGTTGTACACGAGTGGTGGTGAGCTCGGTTAATAATTAGTGACCTACCAAGAGACAAAGCTACTCTCTGTTGGCAAGATATGATTTCTGAGCATTTAACCTGGATACTGTGGGAGTACAAAGGTGGAGTATGACCACAGTGATGTATAGTCAGCCAGTTACCATTTCTAGAAGTAAAAGCATTACTTTAACTTGTAAAAGAATTCAGACAGCCGACTTTCAAGATAAAATGAACATGTTCATATACTTTTTAATTATTTGTAGCTTGGGTTTAAATTTTAATAGGTGTAACTAATTTTTACTCTAATTTGTTCATTCTGGAATAATCCTAAATATATGAATTGTTTGCATGTTCCTTTACAAAAGCCTTTTTTGAAAAAGCTTTTTTGAATCATTAATGGTTTTTCATATTTTAATAAAGCATTTGAAAGCTTTATTTTCCTAATTTGTCTTAAAATATTCCTTTTAAAAATATTCAAATATAGGTACTATTAGTTTACTAAATAAAGCGTTGATGAAGGTCATCTTACTTATCTTATTGGACCAATTACCCGAAAAAGGCAAGTGCTTTTCTGATTTTGCTACTGTCACATTTTCCACTTGATGTGCCTACCCACTGTCTTCTGCTGGCTTTTTATTCATCCAGTTTTTTTTCACTTTTTCTTTCCCAGCATAAGCATCCTTGCTATTTCCCAGTACATAATAACTTGCACCTTTACAGAGGTCATATCCTTGCCGTATGTAAAATATTGCTGTCTAACATACACCTGTAAGATGCTGAGTAAAGGTAGAAACATGCACATATATTTTCAAGTGTACACCTTTCTTAAGGAAAAAAAGTGTGTCAGCAAGCCCACAAGGAACATGACAGTTTATCAAATACTTGCTCCTTTCCTCTGAAATTTGTTCTTAAGAGATAAGGTCAGTAGGGAGGCAAGCTTAGGTAATTGTGCCTTTGGCTGTTACAAGCAGGGAACCTCTGTGGTAGTACATAGGTGGAATACGTCTACAGAGGATGCCTCTGATTAAGTCTTCAGGTATAAACTGAGGGCTGGATTTAAGATATTATTTGTGGTAGAATGGATAGAGAACTTAAAATGTGAGAAACAGCTTTAAAACCTGTGAAGAATGTTTAGATATCAGCTTATGTTTTATTTGATTCACTTTATTGGGTTCAGAATCCAGAGTCTATTAATAATAAAACCCAGATTTGCCCTTGAGCATTTCAAGGTTACAAGATGCCTAGTGTTCCTGTTAGCAGGCTATAAATTCAGCTTTGTCGCCTATGTTTGCCCTTGCAGTAAATGGGATACCATAATTTTGCAGTTTGCAGCTAGGGATGAAGTTAAATTGCCCAGTTTGGACACTGATAATTTGAGACAGTAGGCCAAACTTGTAGTAAAAGACTGAATTTTCATCATTAGGTCATTTGCTTTTTAAATGAATATTTTTATGTGGAAAGAATATAACAAACCTGATGGACTTTTCGGGTTTGTCACTGATTAGCCCTGTGACCTTAGATAAGTCAGTCTGTTTCGATTATTGCATTTACCAAGCAGGAACAATTACATCTTGCTCACCTCACAGGATTATTGAGGTACTAGAATTATATAAATTTAAGGTGGTAATATTACTAAACGTTTAAATAACATTGATGTTCAAAGATCTCTAAAAGTGAGGATGACTAGGGAAGGAACATGGCAAAATCTCTTATGTCCTCTTTCTTTTTGTATTGAGGGCGGGGTGCGATGCATAGTTTGAAAAAACAATCTCCAGGTGATACTAATATTCCCCCATTCCCCGCCCCTCTGCCTTGTTGCTTTTTGCTGATTGATTGTGTTGAAACAGTTGGGATTATCTTCTGCTCTGTGAATCTTTTCACTGTGTCTGTATATATTATGGTGAGCAGAAAGGCAGCAGGGCATTTTACAGGGGTGTAAATTCCAGGAGTCCAAGCAACTTTCAGTAACAGGCTGTTTGGATCATAGGTACCCCATTACGATCAAGATGAATTTTGGAAGATCCGTTGGCCAGCTCTCCCAGTGTCACTCGTAAACATCTTGTGAAAAATAAGTGCCAAATGGTGATTGTAACTGCCCAGGAATTGGGGCCTTGGAAGACTTGTTGTTTTTGAATCTTTCCTGATTGTCGCCACCACCCCACCCCACCCACCCAATTCATTTTTGGCCAAAGCATTTGGGTGCCTTGCTCTCCCCCACTCCTGTTTTGCAATTCTTTGTTTTCTTCCTATTGCCGAGAAAGGCATCTACAGGAGAGAGAAACCTTTTAAAAAGTCATAGCCTAGAGGCATTTTAAACTTGAAACAGCTACTCCTCTTTATAAAAAATTTTTTTTCAATTAAATGGTCATTTGTGTCAGGGATCCTATATGTATGAAAAATAGAAGTGAAGAGACATCTGCTTAGGATTAGTGACTTTTGGATTTCTGCACCTACATTTTCAAGATGACAGGGTCTTTTGTTCCCTGTTAAGGAGCCACTTTTTAAATCTCAGGTGACCAGACTGACTTGAGAATACAGTTTTGATGCAGGAAAAATAGATATGGGGTGTGAGGAGGGCTGTGTCCCAGGCTTTGTTTGAGCTTCGAGTAGGAAATAATTCAAGAGCGAGACACAGTTGAGTAAAAGTAGATTTATTTAGGGATACATCAAAAGGCAAAAAAAGGCCACAAGGTGTTGGAGTTGGGTGCTCAGATTAGAGTAAAAGTAGGTATGCACTCCATAGACAGTGTGGGCCATCTCCGAAGAAGGAGAGAGAGGGGGTGACCAGGAGTCCCAACGTTGCCAGTTTTTACCGGCTCAGTGGCTTCATATGCTAATAAGTGGAAGGACCATTCTAAGTAGCCTGGGGAAGGGGCTGGGATTCCCAGGAAGTTGGCCATTTCCCACTCTTTGACCTTTTGTGGCTAGCCTTGGGACAGTCTTGGCACCTGTGGGCATGTTATTCACCACGCTAATATATATTAGCATGGGTGTATAATGAAGCTGAAGGTCTACTAGAAGTCAAATCTCCCACCATCTTGAGCTTCAAGGCCTACTGAGGGTTGAATCTTTCGCCATTCTGGTGGTAATTATTGTGTTGTTCCTTGAATGGCTGTGCCCTGCCCCCTTCCTGTCTCAATTTGGCGCATGAATAAAATGGGACACAGTGTTCATTTGCGGTTTTATTTTTTAAAAATGAAATATTCAAAGTACTTTTTTCTTTCAAATATCGACACATAATGTTTAACTTGAAATATTTACAGCATGTTGTTGTGATGCTCTTGTAGAAAAATGCATGCTTCTGGCCTGAAAGCCAGAGCAAAATGCAAAAGACCATTTAACTGCAGCCAGAGAACATGAACCTGTACAGTATCCAGTCACTTTTCAGCACAGGAGTGAGAGCAGGAATACAAAACTGGAACCTATTGTTTCCTAGCAACATGGCTCAGGCCATTATAACACAATTTCCAGTATGATTAGAACCTCTAACTGTTGTTACATAGAAACTGAAAATCTTGGCATACACTGTAAACATCTTTACTTCTCATGAGAAAGTAAGCAGCTAAAAAAGAATATTTTTTTGACGTAAAGGCTATACTTCTCTTTTTCACCTTCTCTCTTACTGATGCTTTTGCCAGAAGAATAGTAAAGATTTAGACATTGTCATGATTCATACAAGTAAAATATTTTTCAAGGACACAATCTGATATACTAACATTTACTTAAGAGGTTAAAGTCCACCACTAAATCTAAGGAAAGATTTTTAACTGCCAAACACATTTCCTTTGACAAATAATGTAAGATGACAACTGCCAAGACAAAATCCACAGCAAGTTTAACTCTAACTATTTTCAGTTACTGCTTAGGAAGTAATTTCTTCTTACACACAGTAGTATATTTGGTCCTTAATAGCTTTCACATGAAGGACGCACTGAAACAGTCACTATTTTGCGGTTGAATTCTTTTTTGTTGTTTGTTGTTTTCTGGTTTTTTTATTTGTTTTGTTTTTTTGTGTTTTTTTTGTTTTTTTGTTTTTTTTGTTTTTTTTTGTTTTTGTTTTTGTTTTTTTTGCAGAATAAAGAACCTTACAGAAGGCTGTGGAAGAGCAGTCTGGGATCTGAACTACCAGTCAGGTCAGCTATGTGTATGCAACTTCCGCCAAGAAAGTAAGAATGTTGCATCCAATCTGGAGCCTTCTGTTTTTCCACAAGTTATAATACACTCCAGTCTCTCCAAAAGTGTCTTTCCATACTTGATTACTGCACTTTTGCTTCCGTTAGCACTGAACTCCATTACAGTCGCCCTTACAGGAACATATCTTTATAAATGTAAAAACTTTGTCCTGACTCTCTTAGGTGACATGATAGCGGGGCCTGGTATGGTTAAAAGAATATTTTTTAAAAAAGGAAAAAAAGAAAAAAGAAAAACGAGTAGAAACAACATGATAGAATGCTTGAAACTATGTCAACAGTGATGAAAAAGAAAAATCTTATGAAAATTAGAATTTAATTGTGTAACTCTCTAAGTAGTTAGCATGTGAATTCCAAATTATACATCATCAACTTTTCATACATTTGGCTATGTTGTATATATTATATTATATTACATATATAGTCTGTATAGTATAGATCTTCTAGATAAATTGACAGTAAAGGACACGCTTATTTCATACAATATTTTGTTGGGTTAAAAATAAAACATATGCTTATTTATATGGTGAAGGTTTTATTAAAAATTATTATGAATTGGGCTCTAGTTCCCTTTCCTTCAGGAGTCTTGCTTCTAATCAATAATGATTAGAATGACAACTAAAAATAAATATATTGAAATGTTCAACTGTGAACTTCTCAGCTCATTTGGATTTCTAGACTGTAGTGCAAGAGTCAAAACAAAACAAAGCAAAGCAGCACAAATAAAATGGGCCTAACTAGGAAAAAGAAACAACCACGGAGTATTCCCTGCCTCCGGCCCAGGATATTCTTCACAGGAGAGCTCAGCTGTGTGCTCTCACTCGAACTAACTTGAGTGGCATGTGGCTGTGTAGTGTCAGCCACCTGTCTTCTGGGTATGAGAAATTCACAGATTTCTCTTTAAAATGCTTTTACTTTCATCAGGAAATGCAAATGAATTGTTCTTTCATTCATTTAAACTTGAGAACTACAAGTCAATGAAGGCATTCTTTGTATTCAGAAGAGGAGGAAGTGATGTGCTTGATATCTCCATGTTCTTATTAAGAAATGCTAAAATATTTCCCTTAGATTTACTACTCATTAGTGCTAACCTTTTGGGTTTTTTTCTCTTTCTTTCCAAAAAACTTTGGAAGTGGTAAAGAGAATAGTAATAGTTCAAGGCAGTATTAAAACCACAGCTGCAAGTGATAAAAAGTGCATTTCCTGAATATAATACAAATATAACTTTAAGAAACTAAAGGCACAAACTAAATAAATATGTATTACAAACTAGAAATGCACAGTTCAAGGTAAGTACTATTAAGTCAAAGCTTCAAATATTTGTTTCTAATGGATATTTAAAGCAGTTTGAAAATGATACATCATCAGTGAAGTGCAAAAAAGTATAATTGCTTAAAATATAAGCAAAATAGACTCTAATATTGACATCTTGGATTAGTGATAAAATACATCATCACATTTATGAATGCACTCTCTATATACAGTTGATAAATTGTTTTTCCATTGATTTAAAAGAACATTAGAGGTTCTAGGAACTTAAGGTCCATTTTTAGGCTGGTGTGGAGGTATTCAAATTTTCAACAAGTTTGTTCATAATTTCAGAATCCTATCCTGCATAAATATTGTACCATTAACACAGGCCTGATTCAGGAAAAAAAAACCCAATAGTATGATTGTAGTCTGGATTAGTAATATTTTGAGCTGATGAGCTTCCAATTAAGAAGAGAGATGAGCTCATCATGAATTCTCTCTCTCTCTCTCTCTCTCTCTCTCTCTCGGAATACACACATACGATGTGATAACCCCAATCTGAAGGTTTTGAAAATGAAATGTTTGGATACACCTTTTCCTACTGTCTGTGGGTCCTTGCTTTTCTCTCACTCTACTTTATGTAGTTAGGGCCAGACTCTTTAACAAACCTTTACTTAACATGAGCCTGGATTTTGACTTTGCATATTTTCAAAAAAACTGTCATCACAAAGCAAGGCAATGACCCCACACTGCATCCAGGTAGTGGCTGGAGAGAATCCAAACTGTGACAGTCCATCATAAATTCTCCTTCAGACATAGCAAACGTCCAGACTCGGTGATGAAAGAGCTGAAGCTGGCTCAGGGGAATTTTCTATAGGCCACATTGAGCTGTCATGTATTTTCATTTGTGGTAACTTACAATTACGCAACAGTTTACAAACTGTCTCTTTGTCACTGGGCACAAATCTCCCAGCTCACCAAGGGGCTTCTCTTACTACAGGAGTCATAAAGATTGAGAAACTGCAGCTGATATTAACACTAATCCTGATCTTTTTCTAAATTTTAACTGATCGTGGAACAAAATCACACTTCCTGGAAAATAGTTATTTTCCTAAGCAGAAGAGATGATTAAATAAAAAATAAATGGGCAAAGACAGAATGAAAATAACTAACCATATAAATTATGTTTGTAAAAAATAGTCTGCCTCTCTATAATTAGTTGAAATGCTTTAGGTTGGAAAGGGCTCACTTAATTAAATTTTCTGACTATGGCTGGGAGATGTCAATACAGAATTGTACATTTGAAAGATAAACCTAAGTGGGGTGAAACAACGTGGCAGCAACTACCGTGATGTTTAGTTTGGTCTTCCCTTTGGTACTTTCCTTTCACCTTAGTACTAGGTCTATCTGTTTTTTTAAGGTTTCGGCTCTTGTGAGTTTCTGCAGTAGTAGTGAGTGTACTCTAGCGGTATCCCAGGCGTGCATGCCTGTGAAAGCCTTTTTTTTTTTTTTGTACCAGAATCACACTTTGTAGTAAATTACCTTTCATGTGCACAAAACCATTGGATTTAGTGTATAAATACTGAATCACGAATGTGAAACTATGACCAAAAGACACCCTATATATAAATGAGAAATTCCTACCCAGGTTAATAAAAGCTATGTTTACATGACACCAATACAGCTGGACAATTGAGTACAAAATGTAGTCAAAACAGGTTGAGGCGGAGAAGTTACACTGGCCAGCTGCCTTGGTATCATGTACGCACAAGCAGATAGTGGCAATTGGGTCTGGTGCCCACACCCACGGGGAAGTGTGGTACACAGAACGCAGCCACCACACGCCAAAACACAGCACAACAACATGGCATTTACTTCAACAAGCAAGGAGGAGTAATCAGGGAGGAAGGGCAAATGGGTCCTGACTCTAGGAGATGGTGGCTGAGGACACTTTACAGTTCTTTTGAAGCTTCCTATAACAGATCTGGTGAAAGAGCTGGCAGTCTTTCGAAATGCAAGGTTCAGATACTATCGCACCACTTTCCCACTAGCCTGCAAGTTCTGCCAACAGCGAAATAGGAAACCTCGGGTCACAATAGAGATAGAGAACCTTGGGTTCTTTCTTTATATTTGAACATATGCATGGCTCGACAAATTTAAAGTGGTGCTTGCCGAATTTTTTTTTTTAGTTGTTTGAGCTCTACTTGTGTTATTTTGAATACTGCCACACAAGAACTAAATATCTCTGTCATTTCTCAAAGAGTTTAAACAAACAATATTAAAATACCATCTTCCGTCACATTGAAAGGCAGTTGGATATGTTTTTCCTCCATATTTACATATACAGAGTTCTGATCTAGAAAACCGTTACAATAAACCATTTTACGTTTTAAAAACAGGCAGTCTTTGGTGACGCAAAGGCAGGGATTTTTTTTGTTACCTCCTGCCTATTTCGCTCTGTCTCATAAAGTGAATATTGTTGGCACTGTCAGAAAGTTCTAAATACTGCTCAACAGACAACACAAAATACCCATCATAGCCTTGAACTCTCCCAGTGCTCAAAAGCTGCTGCTTTTCCCCCTCTGTCCACGCCCGAATACCCTCTTCCCCTTCCTGCAGCCTCCTCTGCTCCTTAGTCCAGGCCTGGGCCACAGCGCGCTGTCTGGCGATCTCCAACACGTGATTCTTTTCCTCTTCGACAGTGGTCCCATACCGGATGTTGAAGCACAGAGCCCCGTGCTGGAGCTGGATATCTGCAAACCGTCTAGTCCTCCCATTCACCACAGAAGTCATCTGGGACACCGTGACGTTGACCCCATTCTCTAGAATCCGCCTCCCCCCGGTGTTACCGATGAGCACCAGGTCTTCTTCCAGGGACCCAAGCTTAATGAAGTAGTGAGTGTCCCTCCCCTCTATGGTAAAATGTAGGTTTTCCAGGTAATGAGCATTATTGAGAATGGCAGCCAGCCGCCTGCTATCTTCATTGGCTACTCCTATAATATCGGCTGTTACTATGCCATCCTTGATGGCGAATTTTATACCTTTTCCAAAAACAGAAGGAATAGCAGCAAACCTTGGTTGCTTCCCTCCTTCAAGGCACCGTCCATCATTGTATCGGGGAGTCATAGGAAGTTGGTCCAAGGAAATGAAATTCCTGAGCTGTTTCTGGAGCTCACACTGAATACCCAGGATGGTCTAGGAAAGAGGAAAGACACGGAGCAAGAGCAGCACAGGATTAGACACTTGACAGATGCTCGGTGATTGTGGAAAACAAGGGCTGGCAACATTGCTTCCTTCTCTCTTGAATTTGCTAGCTTGTGATTTAAAAACAAGCCAAATTTGGAATCTTTTCATCAGAGATTTGGAAAGGAAAAGGCTAAGAAGTGACTTGATCACCTGGCATATATTCCTTGACATCCTGGTGAGTTAAGCGTAAGGAAATATGTTCAAACTTGATACCATAGAATCTCAGAGCTAGAAGGCCCTTAAGTGGGTCTAGCTCTCCAGAGACATTTCATTTTTACCAATTCAAGTAACACTGACTAGCTGTTTATTACTGGATGCAGAGTAATACATTAGCCACAGTGACATATAAAGAGATGGTATAAGGTGTCATTCTTGCTCTCAAGTGGCTTATGACCTTATAAATAACAAGGACAAATCAGCAAGTTCACTGATCATTTTCATGTGGATTTAAAAACAAAAAACCTTTTTATGCTGGCAAATTTCAAGCATACTAAGAAATTAAAAGAAGGGAATAATGAACCTCCAAGTATCCATTACAAAGCTTCAGCAATTTTCAACATTTTGCTTTTCTCAGTACTTGTTAGTACAAAAAGCACTTACACATTGTACGTATTGGCAAAAAGTGATAAGCTTATAGTATCTATTTAGAATTTCCTTTCCCTTAGAATTTTTTACACTCAGATTTCAAGCCCTCCCACCCAAATTTCAGTTTTATTTTGTTAAAGCCATTGATTTTTTTGCAAGCACAGATATTCCTATTTCTTTCAACTGAGAGAAAAAGTTCCTGCTTGTTTTCATTTGTACCTCAATAATTGATGCAATTATCTGCTGAATCTTGAATGTTTTGGTATTCCTATTTTTCCAGAGACTTTATCTCTGTAGGATTTATTATTTTTGCTTCACGGCTCTTAAATACTTTTTTTTTATCAGAAGAATTTAATTCTATTATTCCCATGCTCTTAATGCACTATGCCCTGAATTATTTTGTAGCTGGAAATCTGATGCTTTCTGTGTCTCTTAGTGAGCAATCTTCTCTACGTAGAATCTGGAATTGCCCTTGGTAGCCCATTTCTGAATTTTGAAAGTTTGGTTCCTCTTTCCTCTTGTTTGTCTGCCGCAGCAGTCATCAAGTCACACATTAGTTTTTTCTTTTCCGAAAGCTCCGATTCCCTGATCCTGTCCTCATGGAAGCCTTTTCCCACTGCCTCAATTAATCATGGACATTTAAGTGAATATACAAGAATACTCAAACATAAGTAAGCAAATATACGTTAACACCATTTCATGGTGTTGGATGCTCTTTTGTGTTTTCAGCTAAATGGAGATGGTAAAACTTTTACTAACCTTTCCGGGATCCCACTCTTGAGTTTTTGTCTGAAGCTGTAGAAGCTCATAAGTTAATTCCAAATTTTCTAATTCTGGTTTGGGAAATCCAGGTAGCACATTGTGTAACTGGAAACCAAACAGCTCCAACCAACTTCCAATGTCTGTGAGACACAAAATTTAAAAGAAAAACAAAATTGTAAAGCCCATACTTTACAGCCTTTGTGGAAAGCTTAAAAGATATCTCTTATGCCTTTAATATGTTTAAGCAATGTTAAGTTAGTGATAAACTTCCTGTACATCACCCACTCTAAAATATGGGGTCCGTTCTCCAGGGAAACCTTTTGATTTACGGATAATCAGAGAGATTGGCTCAGTTTACTGTGCTGATATTCTTAACATGGTAATGGTAGTAAGGCCACGCAGACTGTGATTTTAGATTTATTTGATGCAACAGAATCCTGAATTTCTCTTTTATGCGATTATTTGTAGAAGCTTTTCAGAGTGAAAACTATGAACAGGAAGCTTAAAAGGACAGAGAAAAGTGGAATGGGGTGCAAAAGCATCGTGTTTTATGCCAACCTGCACAGTTTTGCTCACTGTAGAAGACTAAGGAAGAGAGGGACTGTACAATAACTTGTGGGCTAGCTGGCAGGAAGAGGAAGCATATTTACAAAGGCACTGAGACTAGGTGATAAACACCACCCAGCTTTCTCTTTACTTTATACAGTGTTATGCCGTTTAAATACCTGTGGTATACTTTGCAACATCTTGAATTTTGCCAACAGGATAGTTATTTTCAAAGGAGTAGAGGTTGAATGGTTTAGGAAGGAGGTTCAACTCTTTCCATACGTGATAATTAGGCGTTGTCCATCTACCAGCAACAACATCATAATCCCTTTGCCCCAGGTGCACTAATTTAGTAAGGAAATCATAGAGTCCGCCATGAAAACCAATGATGACCTGAAAGTCAGGGTAAGTGTCATGATAGATATCTCCATAAGGCGTGTACAAGATCTCTTTTATCACCTGACCTCGACTGCTAAACACGGCTAGTGGGGTGCCCGTATTATCACAGGCTACATAATATTCTTCACCACTGCTTAGCTCCATGGCAATAAGGTGACCTTGGAGATCATAATAGAGGGATGTAATCTCTGAGCTCGTGTGGTTGTACAAATGAGTAACTCTTATGGGGTTGGCAAGGTCTGCATAAAAGAACTGGAGGTGCTGTCCTAGGCTGGATTTACTGGCGACGCGTCGCCCAAGCCCGTCATAGTAATACTGCACAGTCCAGCCAGAAGCCTTATTGTAGGCTTTCTGCAGCAGACCGTTTGAATTATATTCAAATATGTCATTTCCCCTCTGCCTCAGAAAGCCATCTTCATCCATTTTATACTGAATTTCTCCTAGTCTGGTGATGCGATCTCGGAGGTCATATCGGAGAGGAGTAAGACGAGCACTATTTCCGTGGCTTAAGAGGTTGATGTTTCCATTCAGATCATAACTGTAACGCCACTGGGTTTTGTCATTTACAGAAACAGTTTGAAGTTGCCCATCAGCATCATATTCATAGAAGTATCTTGTTATATTGGCATCTACTCCTACTCTTATATCACAGATGACCATTCGGCCCATATTATCGTATTGAATAGTCATCCAGTAGGCAATTGCCTTTAGGATTTCATACTGGACTTCAATGACTTGTCCATTGGCGCTGAAGATCTTGGTGTGCTTCATCACGGTAGTAGTTATGACTTGATTTAAATCATAATTAATTACACTGAATTTTCCAAACTGCTCTGTTCTACCAGAGACATCAACATATCGGTACAGATCTATGGGCAAAGGGGTTTCATTTATCACAGCTTGCATGCTGGTGACACGGAAGTTGTTGTAACTGTAGTCAAAGCGGGCATTCACAAGGCCTTCTTCACTGAATCTGAAAATCTGGCGTCCAATAAGGGGTCCTGCAGGGATAAAAATAAAAATAAAAATAAATGAGAAGAAAGCTAGATGCTTAATATTGAGCAATCAGATAGTTCTAGTGTTCCTTTCTTTACTATCGATGTTTTTACATTGAAAATAAAATATTAGAGATTGACCTCCAATATCTAATGCCTGGCCAGCTCATCTCATAGAGAGAGATTCTCATTGTTGTGGTCACCAAATATGAAAAAAAATTATAGTTATAGAATAACTTAATTATAGGAACTACGCAAGTAATAACCCATTCAGTACTTGAGATAGTGAAACTGATATGGTAAACAGGCTTTCTTTTTATAATTACTGACAAAAATACTTTCAGTTCATTTAACTTGTGCTATAAAGTCCCAGGGTGAGGTTTTGACAAAGTCTAACGTATAAGTAAGTGAATTGGGGCATTTACAAACCCAAAGGATGAAATATAATCAGAAGATCTGACTTTTGAAGACATTTTGCCTTCAACTGAGACTTATAGAGGTTACATAGGGCTTGAGGCTCATATCTTGCAGCTGCATCTTTGGGAAGATTTGGTGGTGAGTAGGGATGGGTATACAGTTAGACTAGATCCTTAGATCTCAACTTTCTTGAGAGCCGAGAGAAAGAAAATACTCTGTATGTTTTTAAGGAATCAGCTTTCCTGCAGCCTCTAATGTATTTTTAATATTCAATGGAAGAGAATTTGCTAACTCAGGTGAAAGTTGGTTGGACTGAATGTCTATAGGTGAATGCTTCTGTTTCTGACTGAGGTCAGCAAAAATTCCCTAAGACTGATGTGGTTGTGTACATCAGCACTCTTTCACAACCAACCTGTCTGCCTGTATCTGATTGTGCAAATGAAGCCATCGTGCATCAGGTGGATTGTCTTAATCACTCCAGAAGACTCTTCATATGTTAATGTGACCTGCGTGGTATCATAGAGAATCTCTGACAGCCTTGCTTGCTTGGTGTACTTGTATAAAACTCTGCGCCCTGTCCCCAGATGCAGGGTCTGTAGCAGTCGGCCATCTCGACTATAGTCTTGGATAAGAGAAGTGCTGCTGTCGGGTGGGGTGTAGATGTTCCGGTAGTAGCCCACTGAAAGCATGGTCTGTAAGCTGTGGCGCACCATGCTAGGCATGGTGACTGAGAGCAGACAGTCCGATTGGTCATACTCAAAGATATAACGCCGCTGGCTATGTAAGAGAAGCATCACAGACTGAAACGAGACAAAGGCATGACAGCATAATAATTCCACTAAAGTTGAAGAGATTAAAGCAAATTCACATTCATTCATTCATCCACACGAATTTATCGAGCACTTAATGTCTGCCAGGCACCGTGGTGGACCCTAGTGGGCAAGAGTGTGTCTATCCTCATGGAACTTAGAGTCTAATGGAAGAGGAAGATGAATAACCAAACAATTACAATACAGTGTGAAATGTGTTAGGACAGGGGAAGGACAGAATGCCCGTGAGAGGTGGATGAAGAGCAGCTAACCCAGACTTAAGAGGTCAAGGAAGGTGTCCTGGAGACTCTGACATCCAAGTTGAGACCTGCATGGGGACTAGAGGTGGGCCAGGTGAAGGCAGGGAGGCAGTGAGGCCGACTGGGGAGAGAGTACTCCTGACACAGGGCACAGCATTGTGAGGGTCTGGACCAGAAAAAGAACATGGCTTTTCCAGAGAACGGGAGGAATTTTGTGTGGCCAGAGCATGGGTGTGTTGTTGGGAGTGGTGACTGGTAAGAGATGAGGCCAGGCAGGTAGGCTGGATCTTGAGCATTCTGGGCTTTCTAAGCCATGCTAAGGAGTTTGGACTTAAAGCTGTTGGCAACAAGGGATTGAACCACTGAAAGCAAGTTGAAGGATAAGGGGCTTGCGCCACTGGAAAAAACAATCCAGTCGGTATTCTAGAAAAGTTACTTTAACGTGGGGATGGACTGGAGAGAGGTCATTGGAGGGTAAGGCATGCCACATATGAAGTATTAATCACCAAAAAGTACTGATTGACTTCATATGGTAGAGGTCTTTCTCAAAAGTTGTATATAAAATATTATTATTATAGCAGTCCCCCCTTATCTACAGTTTTGCTTTCTACCATTTGTTACCCACAGTCAACTGCTGTCTGAAAATATTACATGGAAAATTCCAGAAATAAACAATTCAGAAGTTTAAAATTGCATGCCGTTCTGAGTAGTGTGATGAAACCTCACACTGTCCTGCCCAAGATGTGAATCATCCTTTGTCCAGCGTCTCCACGTTGTACACGCTACCCGCCCCCTAGTGCAGGATTTGGTATTATCCGCAGTTTCAGGCATCCACTGAGGATCTTGGAATGTATCCCTTGTGGGTAAGAGGGGACTACTGTATTGCTTTGCAATTCATGTTTTAAACTATATTAGGGAAACAGGCCATTGAAAGTGAAAATTCTCTGGTTATGCAAGCCCTCTCCCCCAAACTGATCTGTATTTCAGAAACAGTTACTTGTTGAGATATGATGCCTCGCATGTAATAGGTGTTTCATTGATACTGGTTTATCTTCTTTTAATTTTCAATAGAGACATAAAAGGAACACTGTTTTAGGGAGGACTCAAACCCTATTTCTAACTGAAAACCATTTAAATCTCATCTTTTAATAAAAATAAAAATTGCTCATCCCTGAAAATTCTGATATAACTCCCTAGGGAGCTTTGCCCCACCTTTCTTGAGAATTGCCTTATCAAGCAAAAAGATTTAGTTGAGCTTTATTTTCTGAACTTTCTGTTATGAAAACAATAGGTATCTTTTCTAAATATAAATTACATAAATATTTATGAATATGAATTACATATATAATGTACATTTAAATTTCCTAAATATGAAATTATATTCTCATACTGAATATGCTTCTTGAAACTGCGTGTCCTCCCTGACTTTCTGAGAACTGATTTTGAGTCGCATGTCAGTACTGTGAAGTCAAAGTCAGCACTTTTTTGCTCGTTCGCTTATACTTTTTCTTTTCCACCAAGTACTCTGCCTGGGGATACAGAGCCATGTGTGGAAACTCTGTCACCTCATCACCTGTGGACCTTGGCAGCTCTGGAAACCCTGCTGAACAGAAGGCAGGAGACTCGGAACTCCTGCATGGGCATGAGGACACGAAGGGCCAGGCACCTCCTTGACCAAGGCAGAACTCAACAGAACCTGGGGGGAGACTGGTGGGAAATGCCTTTGCATCACCTCCATGCTGAAAGCCAGATTTCTCAGCTCCTTTCCACTCTCTTCTGTCAATTTGCCATGAACAAATGACATCTGTCACCTGTGATGCGGGCCAGGGACAATCACCATATGGCTCCCACACATTATCTAGTACCAGCCTGCCTGGGCCAGGCCTTTTCAAGTTGCCGTACCAGCCTTGCCAAACATTTACAGCACATCTCCATTGTGTCCTCTCCCCGTGCTGCAGTAAAGCACTGCCTGACCCTGTTCCTAGGTGGTGCTGACGCTGCGTTGTCTCGAAAGCTCCCTGGTTTGTTTTATAGCTTCCTGCCAATGGCAAGAATGCGGATGATGTGATTAGAAATCTCGTGAGTGTAACTGTTGTGCTGCCAGAATAGCATTTAGCTCTCACTTGGCTGCTTCTTCACTTTGGGTGGGCATTATTATCAGTTTGTTCAAAAACCATGCTTATGAGTCCATCCAATGCCCACTGTGTTGCTACAGGATAAAAGACCTTTCTTATTAGTCCAAACAATAGAGTGGGGGCACTGTATCTTTTAAAAATGGATTGTGAGATCCTAAAAGATTGTGAGAGCATTGTAAAGAAAAAAAAAAGAACAATCAACGTTGTGTATATTCATTTGAAAGGGAATAGAAATGAGAGACGGCAGGAATTTGAAAAATTAAAGCATTCGGATGACCACCAGATGGCAGTGTGGGGCCACCTGGAAGCACAAGCCAAAGGCTGCATTCTGTCCCTCTAGGCAGCCTTTGAAAATTTCAGCCCCAAAGAGGCAATTTTATGTAAATGTATCAGACCAGAGTTTCTTATTAAATGATTATAAAGTATATTTAAATGCATTTAAAAAATGAAATTCTCAAGAATGATTTTTAGAAACGGAAAGATTTACATTTACTCTAATATCAAATTTTAGCCCCACAAGTCTTCAAAATCTAATTAACTCAGGGAAGGCTCATAAATCAAAATAAAGAATTAATGACCACATACAGAAGATTTAAGAAACAATAATTGATTTTTTTAGTAGAGAAGAGATCATTTGAGCAACCACAGCTATTACCCAAATAATTATTTTTCTCCTAATGGCTACAAACCATTGTGCATGAAAATGATACATGTGACTTTTACTTACTCTAGAGGAAGTCAAACAATTTTTACAAAATTTCTGCACATTACTGTGAAATAGCTGCTGTTTGCTTTTTAATATATCATGGTATAGGGATGGCAAGCAAATTGACAGAGGTAATACAAGAAGCATTTTATATATATTTCTATATATAAAATATATATATTTTAAAGTTTGAGATTTCTTACTTCAAAATACACTACAAAAGCCAGTCTCTTTGTCCTTGTTCTGCCCTAGACATAGTGAAAGAATGTTGCAGCAAAGGCCACGTTAAAAAGAGAACTTGAAAAGAGTCACAGAACCACATCACCTCACTGGAAAAGTTACATATAAATTGGATTTTTGTAAATTCAATATTCTTTCTCTTTTTTCCCTAGGATCACAATTTCAAAGATGTTTTAATTTCCTTCCTTTTTTCCTTCCTTCCCTTCTTTCCTGTTTAATTTTACCTTCAAGTAGCAGTAAGAGCTAGCATTTAAGTTCTCCGACTTGAAAATAAATGCTATAATGCATGATTTAAATGGAAAGGAACTAACTTATATTGAATGACTAGATATGCTGGATGTTTTATATTATTTCATTTAATTGCTGCTTCTATTTAGTGAATTACTTATTATCACTGGTAATAATAATATTAATAAAATCAATCTCATGATAAATGATTTTTGGAAAGTAAAGAACCATTTCATAATAATGTGTTTTGTAGGTTCTGAGTTTTGCCTAATAAGATTGCTTAAGTCAGGGGCTACCTGGTAATTAGAGAACAAATTAAATGTGAAATCAAGACAGGGACAAAAGTCAACTAAAAAGATCAAGTGATTTCGCTTGTCTCACTGGTCAGTAAACTAGTCTTTGGAAGTCACTGGGGCTTTTCTCAATACATTATTCTGTGTCAATAAGATCTTATTTCTGCCTACTTCAGACACTGACTCAGAAAGTTGTCTTTGTTTTGTTTTTCAAAGAATTGCTGTCAACTAAGTTTCTGTAGCAAAAAGAACTTAAGTGAAGTTTGCGTCACATAATTCTTTGCTGAAGTAAGTGTGATGAAATGATCAGCTAATCCAGAAAAGGGGAACAATTAAATTGCTTCATTGGTGTCAGAGAAAAGGCGAAATAACGGTATGCAGGGCTGAAATTTAAGTTTCAACAGGCTCTTTTGTCATTGTATAGACAGCCTAAAGGGAAAGTTCTAGGAGACCCTGATGCAACTGTCTATAGACAGTTAGCTCAGTGGCCAGACTGTGGTGCTAGTGAGGCTGGGGTTATGCGTTCGAAGCCATGCATATCCCTGAGGAGTGCTGGTTGCTTCACTAGTCACACATAGACCTGCGGAAGGATCAGCGCAAAGTCATCCTCATTCCTGGAAAAACTAATCAGCCTAGCTTCTGCTAGTAATCAGTGGTATCTCTTTTTTTTCATATGAAGGTCATCATTTTGTGCCTTGCCTCTGTAAACATACCACCAAATATTTGGATCAGTTAATTTTGCAACAAGTTTAGCACTTTGTGAACATTAGTCATATGATTTTGCCCATCATTCTTGTTATTGAAATTCAAAAGAGAAAAGAGCCACTCTATAAGATTCAGATGTTCTCAGTGGAGAGTACAGATGATAGATTTCATTGATGTCTTCAGCAGAAAAGGACACGGGGTAGGTACAGCAGAGGATTCCCTCCTCTCCTTGGTTCTCAAGAGGAGTTCTGCTTTATCTGCTAGGCATCTCCAACTTGGCAAATTCCCCAGAGACTGACACTGGGAACTAGTACAATAGTTTTGTAATGACGTACAATCACTGGCACACTTTTTTTTTTTTTAAACTTTCAGAGGTATATCACAAAGGCTTAGCATCATTTGGTGCAAATAGTGAAATTTCACCGTGTAAGCCATGAGCTCCTACGAGTTTTCTAAGAACTTCTAGGGGTTACCTTGCACTGATTACCTCTGACTCCTCAAGGGAAAGCATTTTTCAATTTTCCCAAAAATTAACTCAAAACTGATGAATTGAGTTGAATAGATAGATTTTGGGGAAAAAAAGACAATATCTTAGGATATCAGAAATGGAGATGGCAGAGAGATCAATGTCTCTTATTGTCTTCTGCAACTGATCTGGCCAGAAACCATTTTGCTGTGTGGGGCTGATGTTTGACAGATGGATCCGGTGGTGGGATTAAAATCCTTGCCCACTCGTAGCAGATGGAGGCCGCGCGCTCCCCTTAAGAATGCTACTGGAAGTTCATTGCATACAAAGGACTCCTAGCAATGAGGCCCCCACTGCCCACATTTCCTCAGACCCATTACTCAGGAAAATTAGTCCTCAAATGTATCTTACTAAACCTTCACTGACTATCCTAACAAAATTAGAATTCCCTATCCTCTGTGTAAGAGGCTCTTTTCCAGAGCAGAGATACATTAACACGCAATTTTATAATTTTCTACCTATTTTTACTTTCGTGTGAGCTTTCATAATAATAAAGATACATTTTCAGGAGCATGAACAAATATGCTTAAATGAGGAGAAAGGCATTATCCTGGCTTCAGTTGGAAAGAGTACCTGGCAGAATGTGGGGCTGGGGAAAGTTTTCGGCTGAAAAACAGCTTATCCTTACAGGTAGAATTTCTGGTTGTTGTTAATTCTATAGCGTAGAACAGCCAGAACACGGACTTCTCTCCTGCAGGTCCTCACCATGGCCGGTAATTCGTGCCGCTGTCAATATACTCATTCAGAAACTCAGAACGAGTTTATTTTCCTTACGTACTTACCTTTTCTAAGTAGGTATAACTCCAAATTTTCCCATCAGCCCAAGTTCTTGAAATTATTTTCCCACTCTGGTCATATTCCATTTTTTCATTCCACGTCCCTCTTTGAATAAACGTCACCAATCCTGAAGGTGAATATGTGATGTTTACTTCATTATATCTGCTTACGGGGGACCACAGAACAGGTCGTCCAGTCTGGTCATAAAGGATTCGAAGGGTGAATTTCCGATGGTCATCATAGATCTTCCCTGTGCGAGTTATATGATCAAAATCGATGGAGAGCAGGTTTCTGTTATGGGCCTACAACAAAGAGATACGAACAACGTTTTAAGCACTGCCTTAGTTTCTCCCATCAAATACATTCACCAAAGCAAAGCTTTTTCTGATTCTCCAGCAATGGGGTCCTCTTGCCTTTGAATCCACATGGCTTCATGTTCCTCAGATGACACTTATCTGTATTCTCCTGCCAGACTGGACAAACTTGGACAACCTTGTCTTAATCCCTATATGCACCAGATCCTCCACACGTGGTTGTTGATGGTTTTTTTCCCAATTCAAGCCTCAAGTGTGCTAATACGATTTTCAATACTTACATAATCTTATTTTATGTGAGTCATATGCCTGCTAAGGCATGGGACTTCCCTCTCCTTTTTACCAGTGAAGTGGCGAGAACACAGATTGGTGAATTATTTACATAATCAGAAATCAGAAAGAAGGAATAGAGTGAGCCCCCTCTAATTGCTAGAGAGATTCCCTTTGGCTTCCTTGTTCTTCTGGGCATGGAGTCATATCACTTCACATCTATCACAGGGGACCACAGAGGAACTCAGGTGCTCTCCTGGAGATGGAAGCCCACTCAGCAATATTTTCGTGGAGGCCAGCAGGCAAGCATGGCAGGTGTTGGTAGGTCCCCCAGTATTTGCAAGGGTGGCCCTACCAAATGCTAAACGAGGTTAGAGCATGGAACTCAGTCTGGATCCGGAGTTGAGAAACAGTTCATAGTTCAGCTTGGTTCCGGTCTTAGGCTTCCTTGACTGCATCCCCTCTGTGCTCCTCGCAGCTGCCAAGTTGTCCAAAAGAAAGCCCGACTCTGAGGAAATTCAGCCGGGTCTACTCAAGATAACCAAACAACTAAATGACTTAGTTAGAAAGCCATTAAGTTGGCTAAAAGACCACTTTTACTGGGTTTTCGAAGCAACTGGACAACTGTCGGGATCTGCTCCACTCTTCAGCTAGCAGTGCCGACGTTTGGCAGACCCACCAGTAACTGCTGGCTCCGTGGAAGATGGAGCTTCGAAGGAGGTGGGTGGAAAGCCAGGGGAAAAGCTTTTAAAATTTATTTTATTTATTTTAGTTCAGTTTGGTTTAGTTTTCACTTTAGTGAGTTGTTTGCTTTGTTTTATTATAACTTGTTCTGTTGAAATAGTCTGACTCCCAAGAAGTTGCAAAAATGGTACAGAGCCCTATGCCTTTCACCCAACTTTCAAGGAGAAGACTTTTTAATTTGGGTGGAGGGGGTTCAAGCATATCTGGCAGGAACCAAGGCAAGAATGTGTAGGGGAGGAAAAATCCTTTACCCTCTACCCCTCCAGGTTCTTGGCTGAGGCTCCCGCTCCTCACCCTGTAATAAAAGATTAACAGGAGAAAAACAAACAGAAGTTTAATAGCAGATATACCTTTTGTACACATGGGCGAGACCAGGAAAACTGAGTAACTCTCCAAAGTGGCTGAAGCCACCACCCTAAATACCATTTCTAGCTAAAGACAGAAGATGTTGGGGGCGGGGGAGCCATTATGGGAGGTGACCAGGGAAAAGCACAGTAAACAAGAGTAAGGTTGCTATGCAGATTTAAGTCATTGCTTCCTCCATCAGCCTAAAATAATCCTTATGCCAAAGAGGCATATTTTGAGGTGACAAATTTTTTCCCTTTCAAATAAAAAAGGAGAGGCTTTGAGAAGTGTAAATAGCAGTGGCCCTGGAGTCAAGAGACATTGAATTAGCTGCTTGTCTCTGCACCAGTCATTTCTTCTACCCAGGGCCTTAGTTTTCTTATCTGTGAAATGGGAGTGATATTTACCACTCTACAACACAGACTTGTGCTAAAAATTAAATGAGATTACATATACAGTTACTCGGTGATGTGTAAAAATAATATTAGTAATTGTCATTACTTTTCTTATTTTAGTTAGGCTTTTGAATAGGTCCGTGTGTCAGATTCTAAGGTGACTGCAGCTTGGCATATTAGATTTATATCTGTAGGAATTGTCAATATGATCCTGAGCAGAATGTTAAATACCTGGTTAATGAGGTAGAGGAAAAAACCAACAGTAAGGCTTGACTACGGTAATCATAGTCGGACTAAACCAATTCACTAGCTATTTAACTTAACTTCATGTTCATTTTTTTTTTTTTGGTCAAGGATTCCTTTAAATAACTGAAAGTTGTACACTGAGTTCCCAGAAAAATGAACATAAGCACATAAATGAACATTTTAAATAAAATCTCAAGTGAGTTCTGAAACCAAAACATGAAACCTTTGGGGCTGCTGAGTCAAATTTCAAAATTTTAGCTCAGAAAATTAAAAAAAAATTTTTTTTGGTCCATTTATTTCCCACTTTTAAAAATGTTTATTTATTTATTCTGCTAACTTTTTTTTGGAGAAGGAGGTAATTAGGCTTTTTTTAAATGGAGGTACTAGGGATTGAAACCAGGACCTCGTGCATGCTAAGCATGCACTCTACCACTGGGCTATACCTTCCTCCCAAGAAAGAAGTTTTTACATTTTTTTCTTAAAAATTTTTTTCTGTTATTTAAAAAAAATGATATAACTGATGTATAACATTATATTAGTTTCAGGTGTACAACATGATTTGATATTTGTATCAAAAATACAAATACCGTATGTTGCAAAATAATCACCACAATAAATCTAGTTAACATCCATCACCACATGTAGTTACAATATTTTTTCTTATGATGAGAACATTGAAGATCTATTCTCTTAGCAACTGTTAGATATACAATACAGTATTATTAACTATAGTCACCATGTAGTACATTACATCCCCAGAACTTATTCATCTTATAATTGGAAGTTTGTACCTTTTGAACCCCTTCACCTATTTCACCCACCCTTTACTTCCTGCTTCTGGCAACCACCAATCTGTTCTCTGTATCTATGAGCTTTTTTTTTTTTTTGGATTCCACATCTAAATGAGATCCAGAATTTTCAATCTTTGTGGCCTGGATGACTACAAAGCCAACATTCTCAGTCTTCCTTTGCTCAGTAATCTTGTGCACTCTGCTTTTTAAAATAACCTCCTCAACTACTCCTCCACCCCCATTATAAAAGTGATATTTTTTCATTGCAGAAAAATTGGAAAATATAGAAGTATACAAAGAAAATAATTACCTGTATTCCCATCCTCCAATGTGAACCACTGCTAATACTTTGCAGCATTTCATTTCATTTATCCTACATTTTTTTGCATAATCTATGTCCATACACTTAAAGAATACCACTAAGACTGTACTTAAAGTTTTATGTCCTACTTTTTCAGCTAATGTTTTATCTTGAGCATCCCTCATGTTATTAAATATTCTTAAAGTGTGGATTTTAATGGTTACATAATGTCTTCTACATGATAAATATGTCTTTTCTCCTATTGTTGGAAATTAACATTTTTGTTTTCCATTTTTCTTTTATCTTTCATATTTTGTTGAACATTTTTGTAAATAAATATTACTTTAATACACAACCCAATAAGTGAAATTACTGGGTCAAATGATAAGAATATGATAAGGACTCCTGATGCAACTTGAAGTATTTATAGGGCAGAAAGGTTGTACAGATTTCTGCTCTCATTAACTAGTAGTGAGAGAGTCCATCTCATTCCATCCTTACCAGCATTGTCACTGTTAGTAAGCTTTTCCCAATATGAGAGTGGGGAAAAAGGTATGTTACTGTGGTTTAAATTTGCATTTATTTGGTTACAAATGAGGTTGAACTCTTTTAAACGTCTACTGGCCACATGTCTGTCCTCTCTGAATTGTCTGCTCAGGAAGTTTGTCCATTTTTCTATTGGAGTGGAGCACTTTGCTTTTTTTCCAATCTATTTCGGTTTCAGTTCCTTCATCAGCCAGCTAGGGCCAATGATATTTGCCCTTAATTTTGAGCTTCTGCAAAAAAAGGACAGCAAATGTTCCATGCCATGAATTCCAGAAGACTAGTGATTAGATACTCAAATTATTTGGGAGGGTCTTGTTAGTTTCAGGGGTAGGTTTCATTCAGGAAATAAAGCAACAGATTGGGAAGCATGGCTCTTCAACCATCTGTAGCCAACGTGTGCCGTGTTATAGTGCATAAATAAACAGTAACCTGCTGTTATCACCTAACCGGTGATAGAGAAGCACATATTTCCTGTCTTTTGATACGCAGGGCTTGGAACCTTATGCGAACCAGGTGTTCCTTCTTCAACTACCTTTCCTGTGGTTTTATAGCCACATATCTCTAACTGTAATACTGTTCATTTACAATAGCTGTAAAATATCCATGTACTCCCAGAGACGGTTGTAACTGTTACAATTTATGTTATAATGATAGTTAAAGAGCCAAAGTAACAAAGTGATTTTCAGTTCAACTAAATTTGTGGCTTTATTTGTCTGATAGATTAAGTTTACTACTCAAGAACACATTTCTTAATAAAGTCATTACAGCTCCACAAGCAGGGACCACTGTTAAAAATCCACTACAAAGCAAGCAGAGGAAAACTCTGCTTAATGTTCTTTCTCTGCCTGTCAAGACTTCTGCAACCATGCTTCTCTGTTTCTGGATAATGCGCTCTGATATTCAGATGTAGCTGAAATGCTAGATTCAAAGTCAGGTTTAGAAGGTAATGTAAAATTTGGCTAAGAGCTGAAAGGGGATGAAGGAACTAAAGATGCTGCAGGCCCCCACCCCCAAGTCTGCTGTGGAACCCACAGTGAGAAGGCTGGAGGAAAGAGTGCTTTTCTAGGTGAGCTCCCTCGCGCTCCTTCTTGAGTGCTTATGTGCCTCCAGCCTCTACAGCAGGAAGCAGAAATAGGCTGACTGCCTCTGACTGCTGGGGTCACGAGCAAGGTTGGGAAAGCAACACATTCATACAAGCTCTTGTTTGCCTGAAAGACAATAATAGCCCTTGACCTTAGTGTCGGCCATCAATCCTTATTTCTGCTCTTCCTTCAAACAATCTCTACCGATCCTTGCCCTGGGAAAGAGAGGGGCAAAGAAAGAGCTGACATTTGAGAACAGCCCCAAGTTAAAAAGGGTCTCTCTGGACAGGCTGCACATTGAACAAGACCTTTGAGTTTGGCAACTGATGAACTGTATGTTGGGGTAAGAAAGCTTGGATTGGTAATTTTTTAGTAGGGGAAGAAGTATCTATGCTTTAATTTATCCTTTGGCTTTCCTTACACTTTTTTTTTTTCCAGCTTTGCTGAAGAGAAGTCAGGAGAAGGGCTTGCTTTTTGCTCACACTTGGACCAGAAAGGAAAGAGGGAAGGGTACACCCTGGGGAGCAATGGGTTGTGTTGCCAGCAGAAATTAGAGTGCCTGTGAAGGGTGGGTGCAGGCAGAAGCTCCAAAGAAAAGTGTCCTCTACCTCCTCTCACAGCCTTTTCTTGCTCTCTCCTAGGAGTTTGTGTTTTAATTGCTTCAGAGAAAGTCCTTTCAACCCCTCCAATTTGATTCATTCAATTAGTAGGATAAAGATATATTAAAGAATATGAAAATGAATATATATATATGACTGGGACATTATGCTGTACACCAGAAATTCACATATCATAATTGACAGTACTTCAATTAAAAAAAAAGATATATTAGGTTAATCTAGAGGCAACTGCTGATATTTGAGTGTTTTTGGCCTACAAAAAAGGCAGTTTGCTAAGGTTCAACCCTACACACACACACACACACACACACACACACACACACACACACACACACACACAATGTGATAAACTCTAAGCTGTGATCATGACAGTTGATTTTCTTTTAGAAGAAAGGAGAAGGAGAAGGCTGAAATTTCAAGGATGCTAGTCTAGCATCTCAACTCACAATGCAACTGAGGTACCCGTTTAATTTTTGCTGAATAAGCTGAAAGGGGAATAAGTGAGATGGGCCAAATAACCACATCACAGTTTGGGAGATGCACTGCGTTTAATTTCCATGAAGTTGGTAGAACGGATATAGAAGTCACCACTGGTTTTAAATTAGTATGTGCTACTCTACCCTCTCTGGTTTTAAGGTAATTAGTACTTGAATTTTAGAAATTGATCAATACAACTTTACAGATTTTATTTTTTTTACTGCTATTGCTATGCTGACAATCAGGTCCTATTTTTAGGCTGGCTTTTATTTCACAGAGTTGCTTACAAATGAACAGGGCATGTATTCAGTGTTAGCCTCAGCCTCCACTACTCGATTGGGAATTTCTTTTTACCTATTTTTTTCCTTTTTCCTCCCAAGACATTCTCTCTACTTTGCCAGCCCACAAAATCCTAGCACCAGAAGGAATCTTATGACATGGGCTATTGAACTAGACTGCCTGGGTTCAAATCCCGTGTCACCACTTACTAGCTGTGTGACCTCTCTGTACCGAGGTTTGTTTATCTGTAAAGTGAGAATGTTAATAAAAGAACCCATCTGATAAGGTGTTATGAATAGTAAACAAGTTACTATATTGCAATGAAGATATAAAATTTTAATGAATGTTAGTTGCTATAATTATGATTAATGGTAATACTATTACTACTAGTAGAGACTGCATAGTCCATATCCCTCATTTTAAGGGAGAAGTGGTGCAAAATTCTGGGCATGCCAGTTCTTCAAAATCTTACTCATTCCTCTCACCTGATTTTTGCCATACCATTTTAACTTGGACACTTTCTGCACTAAATTGATTTGCTCTTGTTTAAGTACTTTCCTGTTGGTGAATTCATCTGGGTAACCATACAATAGGCATTTAAAAATTTTAATACCAAATCCTTAATGCTTATATACATGTGAAATAGTGTGCAAAATAATACTTTCTGTCTAGTTATCTTAGTGAATTGACCCAAGATTAACAAATATAGTCGTTTCTATGATTTGAAGGCCCCAAGAATCCCCTGACCCCCAAAACCAACACTGGCCAGTGGCCTTGATGCCTGAAATCTCCTGTCTCCAGAAGACTCCTTAGGAGTAGATGCACTGTTACTTGGCACTGAGAACTACAGATACATTTTAAAAATAGATGAATCTATAGGCATGCAGGCTCCTTATCTAAATTTTCACAAAATGAATCCCTCCAGCAAACCCGGGTAGAAGGAAGTTAAAATAGTGTGAAGCAAATGCGTTTTCTGAGAAAGGAGGGAGATGCTGGAACTCTCTTGGCTGTCTCCCAAATTCCCCATCATTTGTCAGCCTGGGACCTTGTGTTTCACCTGGGCTGGTTTCCCCTTTCAGAGCTCAGCTCACGTACAGACAGTCACATGTTGCATTTCAAAACCAATCTACCCTGTTCTCAGTTATCTCTGAATGGAGAGAGAGAAAAAAATCAATTGTGAGGGTTTTTAGATTAGTCTTTGTTTCATTTTGCATGTAAACACATAATCATTTTTACTTGATTTTATGACTTTGGTTTGAAGTTCTAAGCTTCCTGGATTTTTTTTTTTTAATAAGGGAGGCTGCAATTCTGGAGTTTTGCTATAACCTTACATCTCAGTATGCAAAATCTTGTAAAGAGCTCTGGGATCCAATGCTGGAATAAGTCTCATATAACAGCATTATTATCCACGGACACAGCAAGGTGCAATCTGGATGTAGTTCTTCCGCCAGTTTGCTTTTGGTGACTGTCCAATTCTTTTACAACTGCCTCTATTGTTAGCTGCACTCTAATTTCTCTATTGTCCAGGGAAATGTATTTATGGGGACAGATTGATGTAGCAGATGAGAAGATACATGGACTGGATGGGAAAGTACTTTGCAAGGAAGATGATTCAAACACAACTCAGGTTGGGGTGGGAAATGGATTTTTAAAATAAATGAAATTTCAGGATGTTAATGTGATTTATTTCACTTAATGGAGCTGGAGCAGGATGGCCCAGAGGTAACAAATCCCTTGCCTGCTCAGGCTGGGCAGGATATCATGTTTCCTAGCAGTTTGTTTCCTCACCTTGAAGAGGACCCTGAGTTTGTATGAAAAAAAAAAAATCACTGATCAATCTTTGCAGAAAAGCAACTCTTGCTGCTTTATCTTCAAGAGAGGTCTATCATTCTCTGATTTTTTTTTTTCTTTCCACCTAGAAGGTATCGGGTGGATGAGATAGGTAGCTTTTGGGAACATCTGATGTCCATCATATTACCAAGTGAGCCTTTAAAAGAACCTGTCATTTTGTGCCTGAACAATTAGTGTTTTATGACCTGCTGCCCAAACATATTTTCAAATTACACTCACACCTTTGTGTGGTTTTTCAAAGAGGAGCCTTATTTCCCCCAGTACAACAGGGGCTTCTACGTCGTGTGACTATCTGAACCTGTTATTCTGTCTCCAGAGCTCTGGTACCCTCACCTGCCCTTGCTCTGGAATGGCAGCTCCACCAGGAGAAATGAATGGTTCAGTCCCAGGTCTTGAGGTACTTGAAGGCCTCAGAGAGGCTTATTCTTCACATGAAGGTTTACAAATGGGTCCCTACATATTCCACCCAGAAAGAGAAAGTTACATCTCCTGTGTCATCAGCTTGCACCTTGAAAGCCACCATAGGTGAAGGGGCACCATCTCTGAAATAATAAAGTCAGTAGGGAAAAAGAATTTGCTTGTCAAAATTGGATCCACACCTACCTTTGGGGAGAATATTCATTCCATTAAACTGGATATGCCTAATCTGGGGAAACCGAGGCAGCAATATAAACCAAAGTGCCTAAGGATGGGGAGAGTAGGTAAGAATTATCCAGTTAAACAGCCTCCCTCGTCTCGCCTCCTCCACACTTCGCCCACCTGGAGGCCAGCCAGTTGTCCTGCACTGCCCACACTTGCCAGTACATTAGAGTCGATTATTTGTCTCCTTTTGTCAGCATTGAAATGAGGAGCCAGGCTCTGCCAAGGTGGCTCCACTGAGCGGGGCAATGATTTATAGATTAATTATTTTAAGGAACAAGGCAGCACAGCATGATGTAGTGGAAAGAGTGCTGCGCTAGGCGAAGACCTGCATTTTCGTGCTGGCTCTGATCCTTAATAGCTGTTTGACTTTGGGCAAATCACTTAACCTCTCTGGGCCTTAGTCTCCTTATTTGTAAATTGGGAATAACAACAATTGATGGTTGTGATGATCAAATAAAACCCTGACTATGAAAGTATTTTGTTAACTGTTAAGGCACTAAACATACATAAAGAGTTGTTATTGTTGTTAGATTTCTAGGCACATGTACAGTAACACCACTTAGCCAATGAAGGGCTCCATTCGCCAGTGCCAGGACTTCAGGAAAGAACCTAGAAGTCACAGAGGAGAGGATTCTGAATTTGTTGCCCTTATAAGTGGTTGCATCAATTTGCTCTACTCTACCACAGGGTGGGAAATGGGTCAATTATAAATAGTATTAACTAAATAACACTTCACTCTACTCATGAACACTAAAGAGCCCCCAAATGTTTTTATGACCATTAGCTTCTCAATATTAAGAACAATTTGGGATATGAGGTATAAATTACAGTTTACAGTCTCTCTCCATTATCTGTGCATATGGAAGGGAGAAAATAGGGTGGGTCATCATAGAAAGTGGAGGATCCCAAAGTCACACAGCATAGGATGGGTTATCCTAAAGAATGAAAGGGTTATCACAAGGAATGGAAAATTCCAAGGGTTATACTAGGAATATGTTATCCCAAAGAATGGAAAATCCCAAAGACATGTAGTCTATGATATGGTTCATAAAGCTTTATTCAGGCTGCAAGCTGGGGGAAGTACTAAGAGACCATTTTTTGATATAATTTTCCTGGGTGAATCCATGAGGTGGATAAACCATATGTAGATAATTGTGACTTTGCTCTGGTATGATATCTTCATTTCACAGGTGAAGAAAATAAAGGCATTTCTTAAGCCAGTTGTAAAACTTTCCCATCTAGGGTTCTACCCAGGAGATCCTATTTCTAGAAGAACTCTGATAGAAACCCTCATTGCTCACACACAGAGAGGTCTGACTGTTTGGACTGGTTTCACCTCTCAGTTCAGTGGCATATCTAGTAAATATTCTGGTAGAGACTGCTCAACCGAATGAAAACAGAAAAATTGACTTGTGCAGGTAGACAACTTTAGTGGCTGCTACAAAAAACACCCACGGAAGTCTATGTCTTTGTGTCACGAACAGAACTGACTGGCAAGTGAGCGCTGGTGTAGATCACTCTGCCTGTACCAAGCCATGGGACTAGTCTGACTTCTCGCTGGAATTGGGTGGTGGTTTGGCATTGCATTTCCACAGCCTAGAGGCTACCATATATTTCCTGTGAGTGCAGAAAATGCAAGCATTCCAGGTGTCCCAGGAGTGATGCAAGTGCTCAAAGCAGCCCTGGCCTCGATTGTGAGGCCAGGCATTCCTCAGGCTGGTCGTTGCTCTGAGCTGATAGTGAATATTACTGTATTTGGAAGGTTGGTCACGTCATCCTAACATAGGTTCATGTTTAAGAAGGCTGCAGAAAGGCAATTCTGACTGAGAGATTTCTGGTTAACTGTGGCGAACTGGTCAGTTCCCATCTTTCACTTCCCATGGGCAGCTCTCTCTGGGTACTTGAGCCCAATCTGAGTACCCACCGGCCCTTAATATGTATATTCATGGTGATGATATCATTCACTGATTTCTCCTTTCATCTTGCCTTTGTCCAAATGTTGCCTTATGTCTCACACATCCTTCTCTGGGTGCCTGCCTGGTCTTCCCAAATAGAGTACCGATTAGCCTAAAGCAGGGATCTGGGGTAGCTTGGTGGACCTGATTACCATCTCCAGGCCACGTGAGGGAGTCTGGGGGGCCTCCCGACTAAACACATTTCTCGATCCAGACATTCTTGGTGCCTGAAATTGCTACTATTAGAGCACTTTAGCTGGCTAATGACAAAGAAAGCTCCTATTAGAATGTTCATTTAAGGATACTGAACCATTATCAGCCATTAGTGCCCTCTCTTGAATTAGTGTATCATATAAGCTAGTCAGTCACCTAGAAAAGCTGTGGAGAAATGGGACTTCCGATTAGGGAGGCTTGCAGTTCTCAAAAATAAAACACCAGTTCTACAGCGATTGTCAGGTCAAGACTTACCCTCAGCCTCCTTTCAAAAGCTGAAATGTTGCCTTTGTTCTGCTCCCTCCGCTGCCGCCACTCAATGAGGTTGGCGTTGTGCTCTCCGGGCAGTGAGATGTTACACTTGCCCAGGGTGGGGTTGACCGCCCCGGCCAGGATGTGGGGCTCTGAGCTGAGGCTGATCTCCATCCCGCTGGCAAAGGTGACTCGCAGGGAGCCGTCCGGACTCACCCGATAGGTACTTTGGGTATTTTCTGCAGACAGAGGAGCAAAGGAGGAAGAGGGGGAAGAAAGGGAAGCGCAGAAGCAGAGGAGAGACAAGTTTAGCTTTAGGGGGCAAGTTTGGGAAAGGATGAGCAGTGGGGCGCCGTGGGCCTAACTGCCTTCTGGGCTCGACCACCAGTCTGACAGCCCTGTGTGCTCTCTGTCCATTTGGGTCTTGTTATTTTCACAGCTGGGCTATCTTGTTTCTTGGATAAAAGACTCCTGTATTACACTGCAGGCTGTTTTTGTTTTGAAGCAAGTTCTCATTTGTAAACAATTCCCTCACAAACCCTCTCTCTGACTTGATGGATCGGCCTGCTCCCTTTGACATGCTGGGAGCTACAATGAGAAAAGTATGAAGTCAAACTCAGCATCCTCACCAACTTGGGGACACCAGCACAGCTGCTGGATCCCACAAAGTGATATACACTGACAAAGGTTGCCACTGATCCTTCTAGAGTAGATCTGAAGGTTGGAAAGTTCTGTGCCTGGCCCCACAGCCTGACAACAGAACAAGTCCTTAATGACCGGGAGGAGAGAAAACAATTTCTCTGTGTCTGCTTCCTTCAGAATCCATGACATTCCTTCCAAATCCATCTCCCTACCTCCTTTCCTTCTTTCTTTTCCTTCCATTCTCTCTTACCTTTCTCTCTCATTCATTCATTTCCCTTATATTCCTGCTCAGTGCGTATCCTCATTCATTCTTCCAATTCCCGCACGTCAGCATCATTCTAGAATGCTAATCTCAGATGGGGTGCAGACTTCATTTCTTTCATAATAAAACCCAATCAGAGCTTAAAGTGCTTCACAAACAGCTGGGTGTTGGGAATGACTTGATGGGAGAGCAGATTTGGCAGGGGTTTCACCTCATAACTCCCACAGAGATGTTGCTACATGAACTTTGTGGAAGGTGTGACTTTGTCTGGGGTTCAGCCTCCATAGCTAAACTGTAGGGAGAAGAAGCCATCTTCTCAGCCAGAAGTGAAGTCTATTTACTAATGGTGTGCAGAGGGTTGGCAGTAGAAGTTAAGAGAGGTGCTACTAGATTCAGGCAGAGTTGGACATTTCCTTACCTTGTTTTAAAATATATATGGTGCTAGTTGCCGTCAAATTGGTTGACATGAGGACGTTCTCGCGGTTAGAGGTATCTAGCTCCACTTTTGTCAGCTTCTCCAGGTCACTGTGGAAACTGCTAACCTCTCCAGTGGGAAATGTTGCATTGGTCAGATGTCCCTCCGGGTCGTACCTGAGGAATATAACCAATCCCAACTTGGAAGTCTCCCAGTGATAAGCAGGCCTTTGCAAAATAAAAATCACCTGGCAGCTAATATAGTTTAACTTTGAGTGATAACAAGCATTATTAACCTTGTTCAAGAAGAAGAAAAAGGTCAGAGAGATGATTAATCAAACAAAGGTATTTTTTGCCGCTTCTGAATTCTTGATGACTTCCTTGAGCTGTGCTGTTTTACAGGAAAAATATATCTGGTAATGAATCACCAGGGTGGAAAACTGATTTATGAATCATGTCCCGCTGTGTGCAATGTTGCAGGGAGGCCTCCGTGTGCAATTTGGGTCGATCCCATTAGATGCGATGGGCAACAAGAACCAGCAGAGGGTGCTGTTGGCAAACAAAAAGGAGGCACAAATTCCCCTACAACCCAAGCCTGAGAAGGCCAATAAATGAATTTTGCATTGTGATAGGAAAATTACATTTGCTGCTGTTTAAGTTGCCAAATTTGAAATGAATGAATCATTCTTCCAACAAAATGAACAAGCACAGAAGATAATGGAAACATGTTCATTAAAACATTCTGGAGCCTCCTGATCTCAGTGTCACTTAATTTTTTTATCTTTTTATAGTATAGTACATAATGTGTTGTAATTTGCCTATATGAGTAAGAGACAAAAAATAATTACCTGGGATAATAGGCAATAACCTATATCTAGAAATATAGCCTACTGAGTTTACTTTTTTAAAAAAATCAGAATTATTGGCAATCTTACTGTCCTCCAAATGGAAACTGCTTCCCTGAAGGCTTTTGATGTGGAGCTGTTCTTTTATTGCCAATAGAACCATGAAAAATAAACACTTCATTAAAACTAAAGACATGCACTTGGAAATCCACTACTGTTTTCTTTTCAAGTTGCAAATTACAAAATATTTAAGTACTTTTATTTGCTTTAAAAATGTTAAACAATTATATTCTTTTTACCCAAAGTGAGCAGGACACAGCCTGGACACAGTGGTGGAGTCTGGCCCTACTGTCTCCTCCCCACCAAATTATGCAAAATGGCCTAGTGATTCAGTGTTAAGCCACTAGGTTTTAAAAACTCAGCCTGGATAGGTGTTGAAATTTTAAAACTTAGACCAGCTGTTTGGTAGGCTTGGGAAAAGGGGCTCAACATTATTCTATAGGTCAAAACTGAACTTGAAGCTACACACCATGCCATATCAAGTTCAGGTCTGTGGGTACACGAGCGCGCACGCGCACATACCCTATCAGTTAACAGCCATGTATGCAAATAAAAATAATCAAATAGGTCATTTGACATCGGAGATATGCCAAGCCTTAGTTGTTTAATTGGATATACCCTTTGATTAAATGAATTCCAGTCAAAATGGTTATTGGCATGTTGGTACTATGCTAGTAAAGCCTCATTATCAAGGAAAGGCGGAAGGGTGCTGTTTGGGCCTGGGGTTAATGGCAAAACCCTCCCTCCTGCTCAGCCTATTTGCCCATGGCCTGCTCTGGGGCTCTGTGGCTGTAAGAAGCAGGCCTCTATGAGAAAGGGGCATGGAAGGGCTTGAAAGCCTCACAGAACCCTGACTTTGTCTGCCTGGCATTCCTTCCAGGAGAGGAAAATGATGTCCAGCTTTGACTCTCCCAGGGTACCAACCTGCTCTTCCCCGGAGGGCGGAGTTTCCAGGCCGCACAGACAAAGCTGCTGCAGGCTTCCCTCGTGTTGGAAACTGTGGCCCCACAGCCTGGACTAGGCTGGCCGTTCCTCTCTGTTTCACATCCATCCAGCAACTCTGCCTCATCACTTTCCCTTTCCTGATTTCTAAAGGGTTTCCTCAGCGCTTGGCGAGGCCACGCCTTATTATTCCTCCGGCAAATCTGACCTAAAATGCTATGCATGCAGGTTCCCAATGGGCTTTTCAGCTTGGGGCAGCTTCCTTCTTTCCCAGTCACACAGCCCCTTGTTTTGAAGCAAGATTTCATCAAACCATGATGGCAGTGGCTGTGCCCACTTCTCAGGGCAAGATGACAAGATCAGATGCCAACTGAACCATCCCTGAGCCGAGGTACAAGGCTCAAAAATCCCAACGAGCCTTAGCAATGGCCTGTGGTGTTATTACCCAGATAGATCTAGCTGGGAGGCTGCTGCCAGGTCCTCTTTGGGTGAGAGAGTCTGCAGTGTGGGGATAAGGTAGAATTTCCCATAGTCCTGCCCAGGCACTAGATGGCTAGAGAGTTATATTGCCCGATTTCCTTTCTGTGGCGGGATAAGCCTCTTGATTTGAAAGTGTGCATTTGCCTCTCATAAACAAAGCACTCTACCTTGAAGGTGTTATGCCAAGTGAATTAGACAAATACTGCATGATCTCACTTATATATCAGATCTGGAAAAAACCCAAATCAAAAAAACCCAAACACACCAAACTCATAGAAAAAGAGATCAGATTTGTGGTTAACCAGAGGTGGGGGTGGGTGGAGGAATGGGACAGAAATGGTCTAGAAGAAACTTCCAGTGATAAGATAAATCAGTACTGGGGATGGAATGGCATGACAGTAGTTAACACCGCTAAATGACAGATATGAAAGTTGCTAAGTTCCAGCCTCCAGACTGGAACATTTGTTGTTTAAGTCACCCAATCTGTGGTAAAACAAAAAAACAAAAAAACAGAAAAACAAAAAAAAAAAAAGAAAAAAGAAAAGAAAAGAAAAAAAAAGTTGCTAAGAAAGCAAATTCTAAAAGTCCTCAAGGAAAAAAATATTTTTCTTCTTTTTTTGGGTAACTACGTGAGATGATGGATGTTCACTAAACTTACTGTGGTCATCGTTTTGCAGTATATATAAGTCAAGTCATCATGCCGTATGCTTTAAACTTACATAGTGCTGTATGTCAATTGTATCTCAATAAAACTGAAGGGAAAAAACCAAAAAAACAAAGCACTCTAACAACCCCAACTCTGCTAGTCACAGTCAAAGCAATCGCATCCGGTGGTATCTGCAGTGCAGTGCCTCTCCCGTGCTCAGACATTTATATGGCCCTTGGTCAAAACCTACAGGCCCACCTCTCTTCTAGGGGGTCATTTCCAAAGGGAAAGCAACAGGCAGACCCCACAACTTTGGAAAGATTGCTCCAAAGTGGAAAAGAAATAATGGAAGCCTTTGATTTCCTATGGCTTGCTTGAGGTTTGTTCCCCCCCCCCCCATCACAGGGGACTGCATGTTTCCAGACTGAATGTCAAAGAAACAAGTTTAATCAAAATCTCTTATGCTGTGTGTTTCCCTTTGGTGTCTGCATCCTTTGGTGCAGAGAGCACAAGCCAATATGCTGCAACTGATCCCCTCAGGCCACAACAGGGTAGCAACTTCCTCATCCCCAGCCCCGCTCCCCTCCCCTCTCTCCACCCCAGTGGGGAGTAGCACTCGCTTAGCCAGGCCTGCAAATTCTGGTTGGTGAATTGTGTGATCAGGCACTGAGTGTTGCCTTCATGGTCATCAGCAGTGAGTTTGATAAGAGGAGATTTGCCATCACCTTGTCCCTTCCTGTCCTGATTTTACAGAGTTCCACTGTGTGTGTGTGCGTACACCCATGTTCCCACGGAGCAAAGGAAACATTTGTAAAGGAAATTCAGAATCCATTCTTGTCCTTGAGGGACATATAGTTTAGTTGGGGAGATGATATTTACACATTATTAAAAATATATTTCGTGTTATATTTTCTCGTAAGGGATAGCCAGCCCTTTCCCTTAGGGCAATTTAAGCCAGAGTTAAACCATGCAGAGTGAAAACGAAAAGCTCCGCCATCTTTGCTTTTAAGAATATTGAAGATTACAGAAGGAAAATTCATTACTTATTTTTTTAAAAGGAAATAGACCCTCTTTACCTTTCATGCCAGAAACCTGACCAAATACTAAGCATTCTTTAGGAAATACTGGATTCTCTTTCCTCACCAATAGCTTCATTTGGCTTCCTATGATCCAGCTCCAAACCCATGAGGCCCTTCTATCTTCACTTGTCCTTCGTTCGGGATGGGTCTTGTGCTAGGTACTGGGGATACAGTGCCGAATGAAATTCAAAGTCTAGTAGGGTAGATGAGAGATGCCCACAAATCACTCTGACACCAGAACATTGCCATACACTTCTGTAAATAAGGCACTGAAGCAGCCCAGAGGAGGCAGAAGTCATTTCCATTTGGGCTGAGCAGGAGACAAGAAGGAAGAGAAGACGTAGTATTTGAATCCTGGAAGGTAGCTGGAGCTCAATCCCTTGATAGGTAGAGATCAGGGTGGGGCGGGAGGCATTCCGAAGAGAGGCACCCAGGTGGGTGGGATGGCCATCGAGGGAAGCCGGTTGCTGGAGCGTAAGTTTCCTCTAAGTGGGGAGTGGGAGGTAAGGCTGGAGAGCCAAGTTGGAGGCAGAGCATGGGGAAACTGGGGTACCAGGCTCTGGAGGAAAGCATGCACTCACTAGACAAAGGAGAGGTGTAGGAAGCTCTTCAGGGGGAGAATGGTATGATTCAAGCAGTGCTTTGGAGGCAGTGAATCTTGGAAGGGGCGATATGTCGGGAGGCTAAAGCTTCAGTTCGTATAAGAGATGATGGTTACCTCTAGCTTTTATGAAGTGTATTGTGATTGCCTATCACTGGGACTAGTCTTCCTTGAGACGCAAACTCTCCCATCTTTAGACAGAGGGCACAGTGTCTCGTTTACTTCTGTATTCTCAGTGTCTGGCACAGAGCAGATTCTCAATGCATATGCTTGTTGAATGGGTGAAACAGGACCTGCCAGTGGAAGTGGAAAGGGAGGGGTGGATATGAGAGTCAGCGTGGTGAGAGGACAGAGCCATCCTCATGGTGGGGAAGCCAGGCTTAGATGACACGATGGTGTTGTGCAGTGCTCCTAATCTTCCCTACCAGGTTGTCAAAGCTTGTTCTGCCAGCAGCCTCTTCCTTCCGTTCACTCCCTGTCTCTATGGTAGTTCCTTCTCCCCAGCAGGATCCACGACAGTTCTATCTGCCCATTCTTGATCCCTATCAAGGGCATAAAATAAAGCACAATGGGAGGTGACTGAGCAAAGGTGTCGAGTCTGACTGGAGACCCGAAGGAACTGTTGGCAATTCCTTGTTCTTCTTGCTTAATTGAAATCCTCCGCCTGCCTGGAGGCAGGGGGCTGGACTGCATGGTGTTTTACTTCGCTCCTACTCTGGAAAGCACTGGAAATATTTTGATGTGTTCAGACTGACTGTTCATTGACATAAGCAGTTCTACATGGGACTCACATCCTCTGCCTAGGCAAATATCTCACCCAGAGACCTGGCTTGTTTACCTTGCCCCACCCCCACCCCCACCCCCAGCTAATCTTATTAGAGAGGACGGAGAACCTCTCGTTAGCCATCTTACATAAGACAGCCTTTATAAAACACCCTAGAAAGGCACTCAGAGCTATCATGAGGGCTTTTCCAAGTTGTCAGCGAATGGCGTTTTTTGAGGGTGGGGGCAGGGGTGGGGAATGTGCGAACAAAGTCCTGAGGCAGAGAGAATACAGAAAAGCAGGGATCGAGAGATCATGTAAATGCACAGGCCCCTTCCAGCGGAGGGCTTCCACAAAGGTCAAGGGCCTGAGGAACTGTCAGCTCAGCCTGCACCGGCAGCAGTGACAACACTGACACTTTGGCCTCAGTCTGGGACCTTTTCAGTTGAGTGTAGGAGAAGCCTTTGCCAGGGAAATGCTTGGGAAACAAGCAAGGGCACCCTGGCTCTTCTTGCAGCCTGCGGGGCAAAGAAGGCTGGCCTGCTGTGTGGGTTGCCGGCCCCTCCCTCGGACCTCAACCGGGGCAGGGTCATGGCAATTAGGAGCCCGCCAGCTCCTCGGGCCAGAACTCCTGCCTCGGTCCGCCAGTATTCCTGCCTTGACAGTCACCTCCTGGTCAGCTTTTCCCCTGACACTCAGGACACTTAGGGGCAGTCAAGCATCAAGTATTAATACTTGGGGAGTGCAATTTTGATTGTGGTCCAAGTCAAACGGAATTATGAAAATCAATGAACTATTTAAACAACATCACACTACACAAGACAAGCCCACATACCACCACTGAACAAGATGCATTTTAAAATCTCATCTGGATTGTGCACACTGTTCAGGGTCACCTGTGTCATTTCTCCTCTCCGTCGCTGGGGATGATCACAAGTTGAATGGATTACTGGCTTAGCTACCTCTACGCAGCTGCCTCCATCCTGCCAAGTTTGGCTTTTGTTTCTCTTTTTCCATTGCTCATCTCAGAACAGAAATTTGATGTCCACCTTAGCAAATGATTTGTCCTCTCGGGCAACAGAAAGCAGCCTCCCTGTCACCTCAGAGCAATGCTTGAATTCCTCTAGGAGGGCCTGGTAACAGTGGCCCAGCCACCTTCTCCTGAGCCCAGCACGGCTCTCACCCTGCCTGAAAGAAAAGGTCCCAGTCTGTGTTCCCCAGCTTCAGAAGAACAAGGGAAAACTGGACAGAGTGCTCAGAAGTGGCTAACGTGTCAGAAAATATGAGTGAAAGAAGTCAGAGCTGGTACAGAGAAGACTGTGGCGAGAATGAGTTCTGTTTTGAAGGTGGGGGAACTGCTCATTCCTCTGTGACCAGGCCAGAAGGGACAGGGGCAGTGTCCCGCTGGGGACAGAATGCACGGATTCAGGAGGAAGAGGAACCTTCTCTTCCCCATACACGCTAATTAGCCAGGAGGGCTTCAGCAGAATTCCGGCGGCAGCTGAGAAGGCGGGAGAAGGAAGAAATGGATTCTCGGCCTCCCTTTCTGTTCCCTGGCTCTGCCATACCCTTCCTGTCCTGTGCTGCAGGGAAATCTCCCAGCTCCCTGGACTTCCCATGGTCGCTGTTACAGCGCCCCCACTCTTGCAATTCCTCTTCCTTTTCCTGGAAGGCAATTGGATAGTAGTGGAAAGAGGGCTAGAAGCTCAAAGACCCAGCCAACTAGCAATGCGAATGGGCAAGTTACTTGCCTACTCTGGGCCTCACTTTCCTCATTTGTAAGATAACCTCTAATGTCTCTTTGTGGACATCAGATTTCATATGAATGCCTATGCTTCCCTTCTCTTGATGCCTCCAGACTGGTTACCCAACAACAATGGTGTAAGTTGCTACCTTTTCACTTGCTGCCAGCCAAGTCCTGGTAACAGGCTGAGGCTCCACTCACTGTAAGTATCCTGCTAGCCACGTGGTGCCTGTATCACTGTGCGCTGTGGAAGCCGGGCTCAAACTCTATCTGACAACATTCTCTTCTCTATCTGGCATTGTCAGTTTTGTCCTCTGTTTCGGATCATTTTCATCAGCATACAAAGATACTGTTGTTACTTCTCTCATTTTAAAAACATCCCTCTGTTGACTCTGTTCCCCCTTTGCTCCTCGTTACAGCAAGGTGCTTCAGAAGAGTTCTTTACTCCCTGTCTCCAAACTCTCTCCTCCCAGTCACCCTCTTTTTACTATCATTATTACTATTATTATTCAAACATAATTAACCTACGATAAAAGTCACCATTTAAAAGCACACAAGACACAATTCAGTGGCTTTCAGTACATTCAAAATGAGTGCCACTATCAGCACCATTTCCAGAACATTTCCATCACTCCCCAAATGGGCCCCATATTCATCAGCAGTCACTTCCCATTCACTCCTCGCCCTAGTTCTTGGCAACCTCTAATCTGCTTCGTCTCTATGGATTTGCCCTTTCTGGACATTTTATATAAATATATATAACATTTGTCCTTTTGTGTCTGGCTTCTTTCAGTTAGCACAATGTTTCTGAGGTTCACCCAGGCTGTGGCATGTAACAGAACTTCATTCCTTTTTATGGCTGAATAACATTACAGGGTATGGCTATACCGCATTCTGTTTGGCCATTCATGACTTGATGGACACGGTTCTTTACACTTCTTAGCTATTATGAATCGTGCTTCTATGAACACGTGTGTGTCCATTCTCTCTTAAACCTGCTCTGCTAAAGCTCTGTCCCCAAGTGTGCCACAGCACCTGCTCTTGTCAAGGTAAACAGTGCTAGATGGAATGGTCACTTCTCAGTCCTTAGCTCACTTGACTTATCAGGAGTATTTGACACTGCTGATCACGCCTTCCTCCTTGAATCACCTGTCTGACTTTGCTTCCAAGATATCCCACTCTTATGGTTTTCTTCCTGCTTCACTGGAATTTCTTTCTCAGTTTCTTCTGCAGGTTCCTCTCCATATCCTCAACTCTAAACGTTGGAGTGCTCCAGGTTCTGTCATCAGATTGCCTTTCTTCCTTGTCTACATTCACTTTTTCATGAAGATCTCATGGCTTTAAGTTTAATCAAAACACTGGTGGATGCCAACTTTGGATCTCCAAATTTCAAATCCCCAACCTCTCCCCTCGATTCTAAACTCATATATCCAATTGCCTACTGGATATTTTACCTTGGATGTCCACACTGATCACATCCAACACCGAGCTCCCACCCAGTATAATGTACTCCTTGCACAGTCTTCCCCAACCTGATAAATGGAAAGCCCAACACCCATTGCTCAGGCCAAAAACTCAGAACTTAGAATTTCTGACTCTTTTTTTTCTCACACCCCACATCCCATCTGTCAGGTAGTCCTGACAGACCTATTGTCAAAATATGTTTCGGATACGACCACTTCTTACTGCCCTCACTCCCTGGTCCAAGTAGCATTTTGCCTGGATTATCGCAATAGCCTCTCCCCCACATCAGGTTCCTCTGCTTCCACCAGTCTGTTTTCAAGAAGGAGAGATTCTTTTAACGTGTAAGTCAGATTCTGCCACTCCTTTACTCAAAGTTCTTCAGTGCCTCCACTTTTTACTCAGAGTAAGAGTCCTTATGGAGGACTGCAAGGCCCACATGAAGCAGCCCTGGCCACTTGACTGATTGATTTCTTCTCCCCACCACTCTTGCTTGCTCCACTCTAGTCACAGTGGCTGCCTTACTAGTCCTTGAGCACATCAGGTTTGTTCCTGCTGCAGGGCCTTTGCGCTTGCTGTTCATGCTGCTTGGAATGTTTTCCCCCTGTATCCCCCAGATACCCATATGGTTCACTCCCTCACCTCCTATAGGCATTTACTCAAAACTCACCTTCTTAGTGAGGCATTTCCTGATTCGTCAGCCTGAAATAAAACTCCCTTCTGCTCCACAACCTTCATCCCCTCACCCTGCTTTCTCTTCTCCACAGAACTTATCACCATGGGAAGTTCTCCTCCAGGACAGTAAGTGCTACAAAGGTAGGGATTTATATCTGTCTTGTTCGTGGCTGTATCCCCAGCACCAGAACACTGCCTGGCATACAGTAGGTGCTTAGCAAACATTTGTTAAATAAATAAATCAATTCGTATTTGGTTGAACTGGTTACTTTGTGTTTTTTTTTCTTCTGTAGCTTCATTGAGGTATAATTGACAAATAAAATGGCATATATTTGAAGTGTACAATGTGATGATTTGGTAAAGAAATAAATGGTTGAACTGGCTGTTTTGAAATGAGTTCATAATTCAGCCAGTTCTTATTGCTTGACTGAATTCAACCATCAGCTTTCAAAATAGCTGTTTGTCTAATTTCAGCTGCAGTGTGAGCTTGCATGAATTTTTACAAAAAGATATTCTCATGAGAACTTTTATCTTTCCTAAGGGTAGTGTATTTCAAAATGCGGGCTCTTGAGTTAGACTTTTGGAGTTTGAATCTTAGACGTCTGTGTGCATCAGGACAAGTTAACCATTCTGTGCCTCAGTTTCCTCATCCATAAAATAGGCATACTAGGAGCACCAAATCTCATGTTGTTATTTTGGGGAGCAAACAAAACGATTTCTGTAAATCACCTAGCCCAGTACCTGGGCATAATAAAGCATCAGTGAACGCTAGCTTTTCTTACTCTCATTAAGATGTAAGCGAAATTTTTCAAAACATAGAGGAAGACCAGCAACAGAAACAACTGAACACATTTTTCTAAGTGAAACGAAAATAGCTGTCCAGCTCTTTTGTATAAGTGGCATTTCTTTGGGAAATGATCCAAAACTTGAAGGCCGATTGCTTTGTCCCTTTCCTCAGGAGGCTTCTGCGGGACTGCACATACCCTCTTCATATTCCCTGCATCCTCACGGAAGAGTTGCACTTGGAACTCCTTGTATTTAATATCTTCGCGTCTCTCGTTTCTCAACTTTAATGCCATCTAGGGCTCTGGGTTCAGTTCCATGGGGTTTACTTCACTCGGTAAACTGGTTAATTCAGGTACATTTTTAACTCAGCAATTCCCTTTGTGGGGAAGATGCCTGCCGAGTGCTCGCCAACTAGCTTTCTAAATGGGTGGACTTGCAAACAACGTTGTCCGGCCTTAAAGGGCAAGGATAGTGGTCAGGACAACTGCCAGTGGCTTGCCATCAGACACACCTTGTGTTAATTCCCAGTTAAACACAGTTCTCACAGATCCGGTCTATGAATACCAAAATGTGCCGGATTCTTTGCCTTGTGCAGGGACACCGGGGGAGCCCAAGACCGGACTGGAGCTTTTGGCTTCACATTTCCCCAGAGCAGCCAATGGAGAGCAGCCTCTCCTGTTCAGCATTTGCCCCACATCGATTCCCACTTGCTTTCCGTGCTCCACTTGTTCTTACCTCTCACAGCAACTACACTGAGTTGGGCTGGGCTGGGCCGTGCCCACGTATATTCATTCATTAAACCCCATGGAGATCAATAAATGCTAGTTAAACTACACTGCTTCTTTGCTGCTTTTGAACTATTCTTTAGTTTTGTTATTCAAATGAAATTTTACCTTGTTTTCCCAGCCATGCTGTAATTTTCTCGAGTACATGGACTTCTGCCTCACTCCTCTCTCTCACAGCACCATCCTGGATTCTTCATTCAGCCTATGTTTTTATTATGCCCTGCAGAACTGCTCTGGAGAATGGGTCTGAACCCTAGGAGCTGGTTAAAATTTTTCTCCTCAATTTTTAATTTTTGTATTGGGATTGTTAGGAGGAAATAGCGTATGACACCCAGCAGTTACTAAGTCATTCTCCCACGGTAATACAATTTCAAATGAAAACCTAACAAAGCCAATAACTTTTAATGAAAAAAATATGAAAACAAATATATGTATGCATATGCATGACTGGGATATTGTGCTGCACACCAGAAATTGACACACTGTAGCTGACAGTATTCAATTAAAAAAAAAGAAACCTAACAAAGCCTATGCTGAGAATTAGAAACTTACTCATAAACGGTTGTCCATCCATTTTCATTACTTTTGGTAGCCAGAAGCCCTGTGTTTCCTGGGTAGGTCATCAGGGCCAGATTGTAGCCTTGGGCTGACACTCTCTTCAGGACCCCATTGCTGCTTATGGTCAGCCAGTACACCTGCCCACCAGGCACCACAAGCCAGAGGGGCATCCCGCCTGCATCACGGCGAATGTGCACAGAATTGCCATTGCTGCTGGTAATTGCACCCAAGTCACCTTCGGCATTATAGGTGAAATTATACACATAGTCCCTTGTTATCAAGTTCAAGGTGTGTAGGTGGGTTCCATTGACGGTGAACTGGTAGAGTTCCTGATCAGCAGGTGAGGCAATCTCATAAAGGTTCATGTCATTCAGGTGGGCTTGGTTCCTGCTAATGGTACGAATTCGAACATTCCCAAGGTCTGCCACGTAGAGGGTGCCATCAGGTGACACTGCTAAGGAGGAAGGGGCTTTCATCTTTGCATCTTTGGCATAGCCACCATCACCTGTGGGAGAAAGACCCTGATTTTAATAGTTGTCACCACAAGCATTTATATAAACATACCATACACGGAAATTGCTGTGCATCAACAATCATTGTACAGGGAACAATTAGTGAACCAACATTCTCCGCATGCCCTAGTTGGAAATTTGAAATCCATTATTCACAATTCTTTGTTCAGAACTGCTGAAGACGAACCGTAAGACACAATTATCTCAGTTAACACCAATTCTGTGAAATCCTCAATCCTGCTGTTCCATATCTATTGTATTGCAAGATATAAAACCAGCAAATAACGACAGCCACCCAAAATCTGGCTGGAAATCCATGAGACTTATGTCTGTCCATGCTTATAGGATCTATCTCAGGGCTTTCCAATCCTACTGTGCCAAGAGGACCTCTCTTCTGTTAGTTCCCATTGTCACATTGTCAAAGTACACTAAGTCTATAAGTGTGTGACAATGATTCAGAATATCAAATTTGATAACTGGAATAAACATTCCAGTTTTGCCTTGAATGAAAGATATCAATTAGCAAAAGAGCTATAAAACTAATTGTCCATGAAAACACTGGAAATATCGACCAAAAGTTGCACTGACCAAGTTGCTCACTCTGGATTCCACTGTCACAAGGAAAGGCAAAGATTAAGAGAATCATTCGGGGCCGGATGAGCAGTTTAATAAAGCTGCATGTAGCATGGGGGGATTTCCACGTCCCAGCAATAAATGTATCTATTGACATTTACAGGACTGTTTACTATCTGGAATATCTGCTCCATGTTTTGGAGAAAAGGCTCTCCCCACCCTCCATTTCAATTGGAAGTAAAGGGCAGTCTTGGTTACAGAGAAAGTTTTGGATTTTAAAAAACACAATGTAAGTAGTAGAATGATGTCCTGAGACCCCTGCACTGTGGGATTTAATTTTGCTCATGTATCCCCCAAACAGTCTGCTTTTAGTCCCTTTGGGTTTCAAATAGCACACACTGTTGATCTGGCAACCAGTCACTTAAGGGAAGCAGTTCTTTTCCTTAGTTAAATCAGTAAATGTAGGTTTTACTTAGCTTCACTTTCTCCAAAGAATGAATAATATCATGATGTTACATTTGTATAGTGGTCTTAATTTCTTAGAGTATCAAAAGTTTTATCATACCAGTTTATCCTCAAAACAGTAAGGTGATATAACTGAGACAAGTGATAGCTCTACTTAGCAGATGAAGTGAGTCATGAAGAGGTTTTGTGGCTTTCCCAGGGTCACTGAGTGAGCCTGTTGCAGAGCAAGGACCAGATATTAGAATGTCTGACCCCCAACCCATTGGTTTCTCCACTGCCTCATATCAATGTTCACAAGGAGCACTTTTGTTCTTCTTTTGACTTTTCTCATGCACATTTTTCTTTTGAAAACAGAGAGGGGGAGCTGGTGAATTGCTAAAAAGGTCATACCTGAAAAACAGTCACAGTTGGGATCAATTTTGCAGTCACAGTCAGTGGGGGCACCAGCCATGACGGAGATCTCCCCATTGGTGGTAACTTGCTGAATGCGGTTTACTTTTCTCTCATCTGTTTCAGCTATGAAGAGCAGCCCGCTGTGGGAGACACTGATGGCCCTAGCCGACTCCAGAGTGGAGTGAATTGCCACCTTGCTGACCAAGAAATGATCGATGCCTGGCACCTGGCAGTGAATGGGGCGCCCTGCAATGATCCGCACACGCCTGTTCTCAGAAATTTGCAGCACAATGTTGTTATCTAAGACATACAATGAATTGTCCATGGGATTGACTGCAAGGTCTGTTGGCCACTCTAATCGCACCTGCAAAAAGAACAGAACACACACCATTAGGTTACAGTATCTTTCCAGGGGAAGTTTTACCTTGAAAGAAACATTGGCTTATTTGTTCCCCGACCGTCTCGTGAATTTCAGCAACGACCGTCTCGTGAATTTCAGCAACGTTGGTGTTGCCTGGCAAAGTTGGGAGGGATAGTTGATTAAATGTTCCGGCAAACAGTTTTACCATTTATGCCATTTCCAACAAAATGTGAATTTTTTCCCCCTATAATTCCAGAAGGCTCCTTTTCAGAGTGTGGTCTCTGGATCAACTACAACAGCATTACCTGGGAACTGGTTAGAAATACACATTCTCAGGCCCTAACCTAGACCTAGTGAATCAGAAAGTCTGGGGTAGGAGCCTAGCCATCCGTGTTTTAACAAGCTCTCTATGTGATTCTGAAGCCCCATAAAGTTTGAGGACCACTACTCCAGGGCTTCAGTGTCACTGTGAGGTGCAAACCTCTCTTGCTGCCCTGTCGATGCACGTAAGAGCAACGTCACAGATGCGTCTGGACAACAGAGTGCTAGAGAAACCCCATTTTGTTCTATCAGCACCCTTTTGGGACAGGACCTTCTATCAGCACAGACCTAGGCTCCATCTTGTGGAATACTCAGTACAGGTCATCAGCTGGTGATTTGGAGTCCTAAGTTGTAATGCACTGTTCATCTGGCTTGACTTGGTTCACTTCACATCCTCCTTTCCTCAGCAAAGAAACAGGTTGGTTTGTTCCTTCATAGAATGTGTGCTGAGTACTGTCTCTGTGCTAAGCTTTGTGCTAGGCTTTGGGGATTCAAAAGATCACCATGACATAGCCTCTGCCCTCAGACAGCTATCGGTCTAGAAGAGCCCGTGGACAGCCATTAGGCAATTACTCTCCATGTCATGAGAAGGAGGCAGTAAAGAGCATATGAGAGCACTTTACCCAGATGAGGAGGCAGAAGGCTGGATATTTCCAGACGTGATGCCTATACAGGGTCTGCAGTGACCAGTAGGAGAGGAATGGCATGGAAATGGCAGGGAGCAGAGTTGAGGACAATCCAGGTAGAGGGAACAGCATGAATGAAGGTTCAGATACTATAGCCAGCATGGCCAATCCAGTTACTACAAACAATTCAGTAAGGCTGCTATAGGCTGAGTGATGGGAGAGGCGGTTGGTCAGAATCAGGAGGAAGACAGTGGCTAGATATTACAGACAGAATTCTGTCCCCCTAAATTCACATATTGAAGTCCTAACAGCTAATGTGACTGTATTTGGAGATAGGGCCTTTAAAGAGGGAATAAAAGTTAAATGAGGTCATAGGGATGGGGCTTTCATGTCCTTACAAGGAGACACCAGGAATATGTACACATAGAGAAAAGCTCATGTGAGGACACAGTAAGAAGGTGATCGTCTGCAAGCCAAGGAGACAGGTGTTAGGATACACCAAACCTGCCGACGCCTTGATATTGAACTTCATGCCTCCAGAACTATGAGAATATCAGTTTCTCTTGTTAAAGCCACCCAGTCTGTGGTGTTTTGTTAAGGTAGCCCTAGCGGACTCATACACGAGGTAGTGGAGGGATGCACTTGGCCAGCTTTATTGTGATGGCTGAGGGAAGCTGCTGAAGGGCTTTAAGTAGGGATGTGACATAGTCAAACTTGGGTTCTAGAGGCATCACGTTGTCTGCTGTTGAGACCCTGTTGGAGGAAGAGGTGAGATGGGAGGTAGGTCAATGGTTAGGAGGTCCCCACAGTGATCCAGATGAAGGATGACGATAAGCTGAATTAGGATGACAACACTGAGGATGGAGAGAAGTAGACGAATTTAAGACATGTTAAGGAGTTAGAAGCAAAAGGGCTGGTGTGTGTGTGTGTGTGTGTGTGTGTGTGTGTGTGTGTGTGTCTGCTGTACCTGTGCCAAGCGCTGTGCCGGGTGTCTTGGGCACTGGGGACACACAAGCCAAGCAAACACGAACCTACTGTAGTTCCTTTCTCGACACAGGACTTAGCCCAATGCCTACTGTGACATTCCTCAACAGCTACTATTCATCACTGGGAACTTCTCAGAGAACTGTGTTACATGCTCACTCTACTCCACCACTCGCTTATTCTGAACTTTATTTCTCTTCCCATAAGCTAGACAAAGACAGAAGAATCTGCTCCATTCCTGACCAGGATAGTAACAGTAACACAGCTGCTCTTCCTTTTGCCTGGCCTTTGCCCGAGGAAAACTCTGTTTTTCTTGCTGAATCTGAAAGTTTGAAAATAAGAGATGGATGGTGATCACATTCTGAGGCCCACTATTTCCCTGGTTGGAAGAGGCCTTCCACTCAGTAATGAAGTGAACAGAGGCCAGTCTGAGATAAGGCCCTCCCTCTGACTGTCTCTTAACTGAAGGCAACTGGTGATGCTGTGAAGAAGATAAAGGTTGTCTTTGACCTCCCCTCTTGCACCATTTTGAGGCTCTTTGCCCCGGGTCTCTGAGTGTCTCTCCCAAATACCCGGCAGCCTCCTCCCATCCCTGTCTCTACGTGCCCTCAGCTCCACAAAGTCTGGCCTTCTCGGGTCAGTACCACATGCCTCTGGGCAGCTAGGAATTTGAACGCTAATGGAGTATAAAGCTGAGCTTGTGTTATGCATGTTCTACAGAGCCTTTCAGGCTGAGGCCATTGGATAAACATTAAACACCAGCTTTAACAGCTCCCAGAACAGTTTGCTGTGATGTGCATCTCAGCACGTCTGTCTGAGGCCTTTGCATGTCAGTGCCCTGCCACTGAGAGGAAGAGCAGGGAGCTGTTGCGCATGTGCTGTGGCTGCTTCCCCCACCACGTGGCCCCACTCTGGACCTCTCTCCACACTGTCTATCTTGTACGGGAGCTCCCAGGAAGTAAGGGGCCTGGCTGAGGAAGAGGAAACGAATTTATTTCAGTACAACACTCCTATTTTGATGGAGTCTGAAGTCAGTGACCCAGAAAACCAAAGCTGGCAGAAGTGACGTTCTAATTATCCCCACTCTGGGAGCTGAGGCCAGGGACGGCACACACCTGGCAGAAGTCAGAGAAGGACATGTTTTGGACTCTGTTCTCGCCTGTCAAGGCTGCCTCTGAGATAAAGATAAAGGCTACTAGTCGGAAGATGAGCTGTTGAATTCTCCAATTTGCCCAGCCTGATTTAAGTCAATACTATTGGTGTCATGTTTATTAGATTTAATATTGCCTCAAAAATACACCAACTGTTCTGTCTGTTTGTTTTCTTTTCCATCAAATAAGTCACCCTCTGGCAGTTTCCTGTGACTAAAGTGGCCTTTGTGCTTCAGAGACACTTTCTGTACCAGCCACACAGAATCCCTTTAATTCCCATTTGATTTGGCTGGGCAGCTTGTCTATGGAATCTGCTCGGATGAAAGACGTGTGGTTACTTAGTAGTCTAGGGTCTGTCTTTTCAGAAACTGGACCTTTTCACCTCTCTTAGGTTGTTAGTTCCTTTTATATCCTTCTCATGTTACATACTCTTGTTTCCAGGTAATTTTTCCAGGAACTGGTGCTTTATACCAAGGCATTTCCATAACACACACCCTAACTCACAGAATGGAGTCTTTGCGCTGATTCTGGCAGTCACAATTAGCATCTATTAGTTGCAGAGAGACCCCAGAATTACCTACTATTGAGACAGGGCTGAGGTTAACCCTTGAGGGCTGCTGGCATTTGTCCAAGTAGCTTGTGAGGAGAAATAAACCTTTCTTTTGGAGGCGGGGGGAGCAGAAAAAATATAGGAGCAGCAGTGAGACTCTGAAATCTCTGTGTAGTGACCCGGCCTACAGGCAAACCATTTGGCCTAATTTGTGGTCGTTGCCCCACCTTGTAAAAATACATGAATTTGTTTGAAATGTCAAAATGTATTTAAGCTAAACTAGCATTAAAGGTCGCTGGTGTAGCTGCCAGCTGGTGGAATGTGCCCATCTCCCAGCAACCTTCCCTGAGAAATAACCCTGAGCAGAAAGGAGCTCTTGGTCTGGATGTCAAGGCTTGACAGCACCATGTCTTCCTCTGCTAATTGCAAATTTGCCTTGAAGGCACTTGACTCTCAGGTCAGCCAGTCCCACCGTGGGTTTAAAGAGCCAGCTAATTCTGACCTAAGTAGTAGTTTATGAAGCAGCAGAATCCTCTAGGGGAAAAATTCATGTGGAAAAGCAATATATGAGGCCTTGATTAGACTAAACTAGAAAATTTCTCAGTTATGAACTTAATCCCACCCTGCGGACACAGACCATAACTTGTAAACTGAGGCTCTCCTTAACAGTCTGAAGGCTGGTTCCTTCCCATGTAACCCTAGGCAAATGAGGCATCATCTATGAGTCTCTGGTTTCTTCATCGGCATCAAGGGAAAGAGGCTAACAATAGTCTATCCAGCGTTTAGAGATATTGCGTGAATTAATTGAGAAAGTGATATAAGGTACTCAACCCAGTGCCTGGACAAAGTAAGGGATAGTAAATGGTACTAACATTAATAATGGTTTCAAAGTCATAGCTCTTTAGCGCTAGAAGGAATCTAGCTCAGTTACCATCCAATACAGCTCCCTTTTAGCTCTGTTTCCCAGACTTCAGTCGTCCACATAACATATTTGTGAATTTTGCCTTACTCGTACACCACTTGTACTATTATTGACTTAATAGTTTTTAAAAACTGACCTACTTTTTAAGCAGAAATAGGTGCTGCCCCTTCCTTTGAACTGGTCCTAATCAATAATATTCATAAAATTACAGGCCTACTCACCTGAGCCTTTAATAAAAGTAACTACTGTTTATTGAGTGCTTCCTACATGTCAGGCTCTTTACATGGATTATTATTTTGTATGCTCAGAGCAATCACTTGGGAAAGAATATCAATATTCCCATTTTCAGATATCCGCTCTTAGCCTCTATGCCATCTGATTTCTCGCCTAGAAGAGTACACACATTTCCTCATGCTCTCCTCTGAAGCCTGGCCTCCCCTTTACCTTGTTTGAATCAACTTAAAGGTTGATTTCAACCTTCTTTCTGGCTGAGAAGGTCAAAGCTCACTAGGAGTTAAGTGACCTGTCTTTCTCTTTGTCATCTGTTATCTTTCAGTTCAATGTTTTGGGGGTGCCTATTCTGTGCCAGACACTATTACGAAGATAAATAAACTAGGTCCCTCCCCTTGATTAGTTCACAGTTAAGCGAGGGAAGGCAGATACAGAAACAAGTCATTTCAATATAATGTGGTTAAGTGTCACAAGAGAAACAAGCTCAGGGGGGCATGGGAACACAAAGGAGGGATTTCAGGGCAATATTCATAGAAGACAAATGTAAACTTAATCTTGAAGGATGAAGCAAATGAACTAAGAAAAAGTAAAGTGGGAAGAGTGATCTCCGTCGAGGGAAAAGAATAAACAAAAGCAGAGAAGCATGAAACCATATGGGAGAGGGGGGAGCTCCCAGGTCTGGGATTGCTGGAGCATATAGCAGTGGTGGTAAATGAAGTTTAAATGGACTAGGGACTAGGTTTAAGTTTCTCCACTGAGGCGCTAGGTCATTTGGGGCCAGATAATTCTTTGTTGTGGGGGCTGTCAGGTGTAGCTCCTCTCCCTGAGTTGTGACAACCAAAAATGTCTCCAGGCATCGCCAAGTGTCCCCTGTGGGGAAAACTATCCCTTGTTGAGAACCACGGAACTAAGTCATGAAGGGCTGTGTTTGCTGAGGACTTTAGATTTGAACTGTGGGTGCTGAGGAGTCAATGAAGCTCTTTAAAGCCGAGGGTTGACATGGTCAGACTAGCGCTTTAGTCAGATCACTCAGGCTGCAGTTTGGGGGGCAAGTTGGAGGGAGACCAGACTGATGCAGGAGATCCAATTTGGAGGCCAGCTATTAACCAGCACATTCACGCATTAATATAGCCTTCCATCCGAGCATCTTACAAGTATCCAAGTGCTGATTCAGACAGACATGGTCTCTGCCTTCGCAGTGCTTTGAGTCTGGAACACTGTTTCTCATATGTTTTTGGATTTACAAAGCCCTTTGGGAACCTGATGGAAGTTGTATACTCTCTCCCTAGAAAAAGGCTCGGGTGTGACAGCAGGCAGTGGTTAGACGCTCAGGCTCTGGAGTTAAGACATCCTGGGTTCAAAATTCTGTCTGTTATTTGCTAGCTCTGTGACTTTGGAGCAAATCAGTTAACCTCTCTGAGCTTCAGTTTCCTCATCTAGAAACTGGGTATAGTAATAAATCTTTGCAAAACATTTTTATAGGAATTACAGGGAAAAAATTGACACAAAGCACTTAGCACAGTGCCTGGTACACAGAAAGAGCTCTAAAAAGGTTATTTTCTTTTTTATTATAGAACACGCCTATATTTCTTCTCATTCCTGTCTAACCAGGGCAATGTGCTCTTTCTTGGCTAGCTCAGGTGTGCGTTAGTGTGGTCATACAATCATGCTATTTCAAGGTTTCCTCTCTTTCTCTGTTATCAGCCATTTCTTCTTTGTTTACATTGCTTGAGAATTCTTTCAAGCCATGTGTCCTCCAAGAAACATTTGGCTTCTGTTGGGATATGTTATTTCACCTACATTTGTCAGCCAATTTCATGGCTAATATTTTAGCTTATTACTTGGATTCCCCACTGTTATTTGTAACAGTGCTCTTGGTACAGCTCCAAGTGTAGAACATGTTACTTTCACTATTTTCCTTCTTCTGTCAGTAAATGTCTCTTTATCCCATTTTGGGTACTACGCTTGGTACTCGGGAGCCAGCTCTAACCGAGACAGACTGGGTCCTGCCCTCATGAAGCTTCCAATCTTTGGCTGACTTCATTTCCTTCATTTTCCAGTAGGTACAAGGGGTTGCTAGTGGCATAAAGCAGTACACTATTTTCGTTCCATTCCATTCATCTTAAGAAATTAACTTTCATGAAAGAGCCTCAAAAACATGGCATGATCGTTACCGTATTTTGCAACTGTTACCAAGTGCTAATAACTTCTTTTCTCAAAGTTCAACTGTGCTGACGAAACCAGCTGTTTCCCCCAAAGCCCTGTCTCCCTATCCTAAACAGGACCCTTCTAATCTCCCTCCTTTATGACATTTCCAGCCTTGTGCCTCATTTGAAAAACGACTGTTAGATTTTGATCTCTGAGGCCTCTTCAGTAGGAATTTCCAAGAAGCGTATGATTATCTCTTCTGTAGCACACCAACCCTGGGGAAGGTACAGTGACGGACGGGACGCATGCTCTCTGCCAGGTGTTCTGCCAGCTCCATGTTAGATTTCCCCATGCTTCTAAAAGTTGACAACTCCAGATTGTTAGCATCACTTTTTGTCAGTTTTCAAATGGCCTTCTCATTTCTTGACACGGATACTGTCTGAGCTTCTTCAAATTTATAAAAAAGGGGAAAAAATGTCTGAAGAAAGTTTGGTTTTCTGCAATTGGAAAGCATGATGACACCTTTGAGAGTGACGGCCCTATTGATCTTGCTTTTAAAAACTGGAAATTATTAGAAGATGAAATACACCAGGACTACACGGACTTGTCAACCTGCAAATTATTTCCCATTATCTTAGATTCACATTCTTGTGTTTCTCTGAATAACGGCTGTAGAGTTTGAGGACTTTCTCAACCTCTGGTCAAGTGTATCAGCAGTCCATGGCCGCCCAATCAGGAAAACTGACACTTATATTCATTGCAGATGAACAACCAGGATCAATCTTATCAAGAATTACAACTGGACTCATCTTTAGGATCATTCTGTGGCAGAGCCTATAGGTTAAATCACATTTACCCCAATGTTTCAAAAACATTTTGGAAGCTGAGGAAACAAAGCAAAGCAAAGCAAGACAAAACAAATCAAAACAAAACGCCTACAGCAGACGTGGTATATTTCATCTTATAATAATTTCCACTATTTAAAAGAAGGTCAATAGGGGCATCACCCTCAAAGGCATTGTCGTGCTTTCCAACTGCCAAAATCCAAACTTTCTCTAGATGGCTTTTACACATTTGAAGCAGCTCAGGCAGCATCGGGATCAAAAACAAAACGTTGAATTTGTGGTTACTAAGATGCCTGTGGCAGAGACTACTAGTTCGGGGCCTACCCTATCATCCACTCACTTTTTCCTCCTTAGTAATATATCCTAATTTTAAAATTTGGGCAGATTGCTGTCTAGAATAGAAGACACTCCTGCCTTACTTGCAATTACCTGTTGCCATGTGATGAAGTTCAAGGCAATATGATGTAAGAGGAAGTGTGGGAGTAGCTACGTTTTTAAACTGATGCTTTGAAAGGCTGCTTATGAAGAGCTGACCCAACTGGAAGCAGCCTCTTTTTGCCCTTCTTCCAGTATGCAAGATGGATACAAGTGGTGGGAGTTTTGACCGATGTCTTAGAGAATGAGGTGGCCATGAAAATGGAAGTTCTGTGCTAGGATGGCAGGGCAGAATTATAGGAGCCTGGATCCCAGATGACCTCATGGAACTGCCAAGCCAGTCCTGGACTATACATCTAGTCTGGCTGCTATCTTGCTTATGCCACTGTTTTGTTAGGGGGAGAGGGGTTGGTTTCTGGTATTCTCAGCTGAACCTAATCACAGTGAAGAAAATGCTTTGTTAGGCTTTGTTCTCGATTGGTGCTACTGACTACAATACTATTATGGTCAAACTGGTCTAACAAATTTCTCGGTTTATATCTCTGGATAGATCACCAGTGTTTGCAAAAAAAAATTAAATTAAATTGACATAAATTAATGTCTGAAAGTGACTGACACATGTGGCGAAGTCCACCAGGGCAGCCCTTTGTTATGAAGATGACTAATTGCTGAAACTTAGTGATTAACCTCAAGCATTCCTGAATACCCAGCGCTCCTTCTTTGGGTACTTCAAGCTGTTATTCCAGCTCCATGACTCATTCAGATCCAATGCTTCTCCATTATACTATAAATACTTGTTTGCCTTCCTTTGTCCACTATTAGGTCTGTGAATCCTCAAGGACAGGAATGAGGTCTCATTCATTTCTGTGTTTCCAGTATCTGCCACTACATTTGGCAAATGTTTGCTGAATGAAAACATTACTGCCTCATTGACTGTAACATTTGCAGTCCATGAAAGCATTTTAAAAATTGTAAAACACAAATAAGCTCTACAAAAACTACTTTTCATCAACATGTTTGAGTCAGTAAATCTGGGTTTCCAATGACTTATTGAGGTTAGTGGAAGTTAGCATATTTTCTCAATCTTAAGAAGTGTATTTCCCACTCCCTCCAAACTTTAAATTTTCTGAAGTGGGGTCATGTCTTATAATCAACACGTATATTTAATGGAGTATCTTGCCTCTTTACCTAAAGTTATCAAACTGATGCCATGTCTTAGAATATACATAGTGTCTTAGAACTGAGGAAATATGGTGTTTCCATTTTGGTCCTCGGACTTTGGGAATTCCTGAGACTCTTTCAAGGAGATCCATGAGGTCACAACTTTTTTTAAAATAATACTATTTGCCTTTTGTACTTTCTCATGAATATACAGTGGAGTTTTCCAGAGGGAGCCTGAGGCTACCATATCTTTGCGTTTAAAAAAAATTCACACTTTAGATTTCTAATAAGGTAAATATTAATAGATAAAACCCACATACAGAAAAGCTCTTTGAAGTCTCCAACAATTTTTAGGAGTGTAAAGGGGTCCTGATACCAAAAGCTTGAGAATAGGAAAGAAACAGTGAATGAAACCACTGGGTTATGTAAGAGTTTCATTCAAGCTCATTTAGAAAAAAAGCACCTATCCCTTCCAAGATGGCTCCAGCGGCCCTCAGCTCGGTCCAAAAGCACACTGACAGAGTAGCTGAACATCTTTACTTCCTCTAGAGACCCAAGGCCTGTGGGATGCTATAAAAGTTCGCTCTTACAGGCTCCTTCAGAGCAATCAGCACGTATGCACTCTCTCTGAGTCTGCTGTGTAATTGCCACTACCTCATCTTAATAACAGGCATAATTGCTCTGAGTTTCTGTCACCCTTTCTTGCATCTCCTCTCTGAAGCCTCAATTTTGGAAACGGCACTTGTGAATACACAGAATGTTTAACCACTTCCAGTTTTCAATTTACAGTCAAAATCATCTATCAGCAGGAGATAAAGGCCCAGTGTGAAAACTACAGAATGTCCTTCAGACTCCACAGCTAATTTGTTTGTAAATTTGATTGTTATTGTAAGAAGAACATATTGTACATGATGCTACTTGCCGATTTACTATTTGTATCTCTCTGTATCTTGTGTTTTAACATCAGAGTCAAAGAACTTAACCCTTTTAGCACTTCCGTGGGTGGGGAGAGGAACGCAAAAGCCTTACTATTTTTGTTTTTTTTTTTCTTTAAAGTCTCTATTTCAATTTAGTTTTACATGTATTTTTTAAATCCCCACTGTATGCCCAGCCTTGTGGGAGAGACATATACAGAAGGGGACACAACCAGAGAACAGTCCAAAGTAACATGAAATCAAATGTGAGGCCAGGTGATGAGACCATGCATTGAGAGAGAATTCCGAGTAAGGAGAAGACCACCGTGGGTCTTCACGCAGCAAGAGGTGGTGTCCTTGTCCCCCAGAGAGCCAAGGCTTTGACTGTGTACGAGCCAGGGACTTTGAAGATGCCCCTGGAATCATTCTGTGGGTTTCTTCCTGCTGAGCAGTTGCAGAAACTTGTCTGTTGCAGGTTGTTAATATTATAGTATTGGCTCCACAGGATAGACCAAGCTTCCAATTCCCTTTGGCACCTAAAGCAATTTACAGGCCAGAAGTATGACTGCACGGCTTTTATGAAATGGTCTGATTTCATTGATCAGCCACTCCGAGATTATGTTTTCATTTCTGTAGCTACTGCTAACCCTGCTTTCTGGTATAATATTTCAGGAAGGAACTATTAAAAAATTTCACCATGGAGATATTTAGAAGTGGGCAGGGTTCTAAAGGGGGAGAGAAATATCACAGCTCATGATTGCTCTTCTCCAAAGTTCATTTCAAGTTAGGCTAGAATTCCACAGATTGTGTCTCTTATCTTAACTCTGTAATGTTTCCAAATGATAAGGACACTAATCAGAACAGATGGCCTCATGAACATTTCGAGGGAAGATTTAACTGGTCTTATTCTCATTAGGCCTCCAGCGTGCTTCCGGGTTTTGCCCACTACTTCCCTGTGTGTAATACAAAACAGCATGTACTCAACAGATGGCCCAGCTCAGGCTTCATGCTTCCAGAACTCTGGAGACTGGCCACCTGACCACTTATCATGTACACAGAATCATTTAAGGAAGCAGGCAGGCTACGGACTTGAGTCTGAACAAAAGTAAAAAATGGTTATGAATATTGAGTACCCGAGTTTCAACAAGAGGGGAGTCAGAATCACTCTCGCAAAGACATTGAGCAGCCCTGGTTGAAGTCTCCCAATAACAGCTTCTTACGGATTCAGTAATGATGAAATCCTCTGTGGCAAACCGTCCACTCTAATTAATGTCTCATCCAAACTGTAAGCGTGTCTGAGTGACTCCAGCAGCAACAATGACACGGAAATCTAACGCTTCCGTGCACAGTGTGCTGGTTAGTGAGCTGTTGTCTCACAGCTCCCGACTCACCCCTTTAAAGACATTGCTTTGTGATGCTGGGGTTGGGACTCTGCAAACTACATTTCTTTTTTCGCCAGTTGGATTTTTGATCGATTCTGACACTGTGGGAAATAAAGGGATTCTGGGAGGCTGGGGAGGGAGAAGGGACTCGCTCCTTCCTGCTTGCTTTCTGTTCCAGTCAGTATCGCCAGAACAGGCGCCTTCATCCTGGCAGCGGTAGCTGGCTGCACTTTCCGGCTCCTTTCCATACTTGGAGACAGTCTCATCACGCGCCCTCAGAGGGACCAGAAGCAGCCTGACTGGCATCCTCTTCTCAGAGGAGTAGGTCTCACTTCGATGGAACAAATCTTCCATCTTTCTAGGTTCTGACAACTCCGACCCCTTTCCTTTGTTTTCCTAGCCGTAGAGGTGGTGGCTGCTTCCTGCAGGTATTCTCTCTCTTTTTTAGCCACCCTCTAACACCTGTGCACCCCATTCCCTATATTAAGTCCTCTCTGTTAAAATAACTAATGTGGTTTCTCTTTTTCTAACCAGATCTTAACTGATATTCGCAGCATGAACCCACATACAAGGACAGAGGAAGAGCAATACCCACTGCGGGCCAGTGGTAACAGAAAACTAGTAAACGTGAACTAGCAAAGACTATCTAGCGCTGAGAGAGTTTATTAGTCACTAGCTTCCTTGGTGTATCTACTGGCCTGTGAAGCTGCCATGTCCAGAAAATATCCACATAAAATAAAACCATGATGTTTGGATTTTAGTGAAGTTGGTTATGACTGACTTTAACCAGAGCTTCTCTGACTCTCTGGAACTGCCACGTTGAAGTCATTATTGTCTAAAAATTTCTCATTCTTGTGATTTTTGAGGCTGATTTCATAATGGATTATGCCACTCTCCCATACTTCTTTTGGAGACAGAATTCTGTATTGAATGGTTCATAAGATAGGCTCATGACAATATTTCCTGTGTGTTTAGAGTTTACTTATAAATAATAATATACTGGGCATTCACAACTAAATATCTCTTATAGTCTCTCTTGCTAGTCTCCTTGTCAGAAATTGGGATTGCTCCTTCAGAATCCTTTCCCCCTTGATATGGAGTGGGGTGTGTGTTCTGAGGTGGACCAAATGAACACCTGCTCTTCTTAATGAACCTCAAGATAAACATCTCTCAACAGGTGTAGCCTTTTGGTAATTGTCTTATATGTTCCTGTGTTCACTTTTGAAATACACTAACTTTTGCATGAAAAGAGGACACTCCTGATGACAGCCAACAGAAATGCCTCTTTGAATTGTGTTTCTATTTAATAAAGATGGGTTGGCACTGATTCATGCATTTTCCCTCCTGTAGTTAATAGAGAGTAAGGCTATGTTCAAAGATAAACTCTGAAATACAGTTAGGCCAATTGGCTCATATCGGGACTTAGCCCAGGATGTTGGCCATCTAAGCCCTAGATGCTAACCACTGAATTCACCAACCAGGTATTTCTGCATCTTAGAGAGTTTCAGGTTTATTTCAGGTCATGGTGCCTGCCAGGCAAAATGTGTGGAAGACTGAGTGGTTCAAAAGTAGTTTGCAAGCTTTACATCTTGTGACTCTCCCTGAACTTTGAGGATGCTTCTCCTCTGGTGCTTAATAGTTTTAATAAGAGCTAACGTGCCATTGTCCTTTGTGTGGAAAGAGGACACTGCTGAGGGAGTTTTATTTATGTGATAAATTATGTTTTCGATATAGCATTGAGCACGGTACTTGACTTTTATTTTAAGGCCCTGACAACTCTGGCTCTTTGCTTGTGTGCAGACATTTCAGCAGAATTTGGATGTGCTAGAGTTTAAGATGTTGGCCTGCTGTTCTCTACTTCTTATATAAACACCCCGAGCTGTCACTTTGGAGGGAGCAATGCAAATATCTCACATAATAGGTTATTATACTTGGATTGTGATTTTACCTAAGAGATGTAGGCCTAAAAAGTGCAGTTAAAAAAAAAGAGTTTGAATGAATTTGGAGAAGAGAAATGATTGATATTTAAAGGAACTCTCTGAATAATTTTATTGTTATGCTTCTCTCAATTTATTATTTTGTTAAATTTGGGTTTTTACATATTAGAGTTTTTTAAAACTGATTGACATGCTTGGAAGCTGAATATCTTGATAAAAAAAAGAAAAAGGCAAAGCAACTCTTAGACCAAACTTGCTTCAAAAATCCTAGGACACTCCTCTCTTATTATGAATACATCAGCTTCATAACTTCTTTCGATTTTCCACTTAGCTGGGAGCCTCTTTGTTTTGTCTTGGGAGACTTGTATTCTTAGTATTGACCTAGATAAACTCTGTCTTCTTACTTATCTACTTTCATATTTAATTTTTTTGTGAAATTGACCCACCTAGGATGGCTGCAGGCCACCCACTGAATGAGCTGCTTTTTTACCTCTTGATTTCAAAGAGGTGGAAGATGATCTAAAATCCATACATCTCAAATTCACAGACGTATGAAACTCACACTACATTCCAACCTTAGCTCTCCAGTCAGTGTGACACTTCTTGAAAGTAGAAAGAAAATGAAGGATTTGGGACACCATTCAGGGACTAGAGCGAACATGCTTTCAGTGCTCTAGATAGAGCTTCATGTCAACATTAAGCAGATGAAACATTCTGCGAAGGTCACAGTAAGTTAAGACCAGTCTCTGGAGCACATGCTTGACAGAGCCCATCAAACTCATCTATAGGTAGCTGCACATGTCCCTGCAAAAGGTACACCCAGGAACAAAGGACAGAAGGGAAGATTATGCAATTTCTATAGCAGTGCCAAACTTCTTGATCTTTTTAAATCTTAGTTCTGTAAATTATCAGTTCAATTTTCTATTCTGGGAATGCAAAGTCGAATACTACTACTAGTGCTGCTGCTGCTCCCCCTCCTCTTAATTTATTGAGCACTTATGAGCCAGGTGCTTTGCTAAGTGATATATATATTATCTCATTTAATCCTCTCAACTTCCCTATTGAGAAAAGTCACATTATCATCCTCATTTACAGATAAGGAATTTTTCCCAGGGGCACACATTGAGCAAGTGGGGGAGCTGGGATTCAAAACACAGGTGGTCTATGTTCTCAGCTGTTATACTTTACTGACATTTTATATTAATATTACTGTAAAGGAGAGTCTACCCTAGACGCCTGGTTTTGTCTCTTGCACCCTCTATTAAAGGATTGGAGGAAAGTCTGGCTCTCCTTTGCAGTTCCAGAAGGGGTTTTCCTGCATTCGACAGAGCAAGGACAGGAGGTTTGGACTGAATGAGCAATAAATAACACTATCCAGGAAGGCATTTAAATTAGAGACTGACAACCGCAGATATTACAAAATCAGAATAACCACCTTGCAGACTTATTTTGTTCTGTGTCCTCCCAATTTTAGTAAGTATATGACAAATCAACAGAAAATATTTCCTGAAGATGCCAGTTAACATCTTACATCATCCCTTATATTTGTAAAGCAGTTCATACTTTTCCAAGTGCTTTCACATTAAAAATAAGCGAGGACACGTAATCAACAATTGGGTCATTTATTGAATTAGCCTTCATAAGGAGGAATAATTAACCGGCTCTAAAATTCTAGTGTCTGTTTTCCAAGTGTAGTGAGGAATCTGAAATTATAGAGAAATCTCTTTTGGGTCAAGAAGTAGATAAAAGTGACTTTAATTTTTTCTATATTGCCATATTTCAGAAGAGAACAGAATAAATGATTCAAAATGATGTTCTTTTCCTGAAATATAGAAATGGCAACTAAAAGCATTGTTTATTTAGTACTATTATGTAATCTTCAGCCCTAAAGGCTAATGGATCACTCGTTCACAGGTGAGTAATGTCGAGTGCCACCAGGGACTCCTAAAGACACATTTTTTTTAAAGGTTCTTGGTGCTCCTGTCACATCAGAGTCTGAACAACATTAACTGCCATCTCACGCTCTGTGACAGCATAATTTGATTGCTATATAGATGCAGGCTTGTGCCACCTTCTTTCCACATGCCACTCACCCAGCTGGCGGGGCGAAGGAACACATAAAAGCCAAGATTACGTGTAATGCCATATGACCTCTCTCTTCCCTTTGGATCAACACTAACGATTTACAGTTGCAAATGGCTTTCAAAAAACAAAGCTCTTTCATATTTGTTTTCTTGTTTAACTATCACCACAGCCTTGGGAGACAATACCGATTTTTAGCCCACTTTCTACTGTTGAGGAAGCTCAGACACAGAGACTTTAAGTAACTTGCCTGAGATTGCACTGTTAATAAATGACAGAATCTGGATTCACACTCAGGATGTTATTTCTACTAGACATGCCACCTTAGTCAAAGGGAAGTGGGTGATTAGGAAATTGTCCAGAGAACTTTGGTAAAATATGGCCTTGTACTCCCGAAGAAGTACATAAGTTTTTCCAGCTTATAAATGTGTCTGATAGGAAGTTTGCTCATTTTTATTCAATAGTCATCACTTTCTAATTTAAACACTTTCACGTTGAAGGTTATTGATATATTGAGCTCTTTGAGAAGAGCATGCCCAAGTTAGCAGCATCTTTCTGCCATGGTTGGTGTGAACTGAGCTCCCTCTTTACCTGGAGAGAGTAGCGCTTCCCCCACCCCCACTTCTTTTATGGTATGATCCTTTGGATCAGTGAGAGGGACTGGCTGTGACTGATGTGGGTTGACGGAGTGCATGTGGCTCAAACGAGTAGAGCAGAACATTGCTGACTTAGGATGCTTACATCTGGACTGCTGCAACGGCCAACTGCTGAACAGTCAGACTGCTGCACTATTGACATTGTCCAGGTATGAGAACAGGGAATGAAAACGGAGGTTTGGTCGGTATGAGTTTATTATTATTATTGTAAAAAAAAAAAACCCTCACACATTAAAGGTACCATCTTAACCATTCTTAAAAGTACAGTTCAGTTGTGTTGAGTATATTCATATTGTTGTGCAACAGATCTCTAGAGCTTTTTCATCTTGCAATAGTGAACTCTATACCCATTAAAGATGAATTCCCTCTCCCCACCCCTTGGTATCCAACCTTGCTATTTTCTGTTTCTATGATTCTGATGACTTTAGCTACTTCATCTGAGTGGACTCATACAGTATTTGTCTTTTTTGTGACTGGTTTATTTTGCTTTGCATAGTGCTCTCAAGGTTCATCCGTGATGTAGGACAAGGTTCCCTTCTTTTTAAAGGCTGAATAATATTCCATTGGATGGATGTATCAGATTTTCTTTCTCCTGACATGAGTTTTAATGCCATTCAATTCATTAGCTGGTGGTCACTATAGAAGTAGTTGATTCATTTGGTTAAACTAACCATGACCGAATAGGATAAAGTAAATGGCTGGCACAAGGGCTACCAAATAACTTTTCTGGTTTCATTTTACTACTCCCTGGGCCTCATTAATCTGCTATTTGAGCCATTCTCCACTCCCTAAACTTCTCTTATCACTTTTGTCACTTGTCTTTTACTCCCACCTAGTGTCCCTGCTGCCCATTGGTATTGCTGACCAATGATGTTTACGATATTTTAGATAACTTGCTTTCATCTTCCCTGTCTTGTCATTTACCTGCAACTCACTCCTTTCTACCACATATCCCTTGGTCTGAATTGTCTGGAGTGTGGCCACGAATCTTTGCTTTGCTTTGACAGTGAGCTAGGTTCCAAAGTCCCTGAAGCATTGGGAGGGTGTGGTGGGGGTGAAGGTGGTGAGATTTTCATCTCTGGTGGCAAGAACTTTTAAAATAAACTTTTTTCCCCCCTGGGAGATCCCTTTATTCAAGCAAACTTATTATAATTCAGATTTTCTTGATTCCCTACAGAGCTTCACAAAATTCAGAAGTCTGTCCCTGCAGGGAATTTCGCTTGTAATGGCCTTCATTCGAAAGATCTAATTCTGTTCTCTTTCAGTGTGCACATGGGAGAGTGATGGAAGTGCACAAAGAAAGGCAAGTAACCCCTGAAGAACTTAAGTTTCAATATCATCCATATCACTCAGGGTGATGGAGGACATTCTGTAGACATGAAAGGGTTGGCAGGGGAGAGAGGAAGAGACAATGAGAGACATTAGGCAAGAGTTTAAAAAGGGGAAAAGAAGGTACCTTTTCTGTACTGAAACTACTGTTTCTTTTCTTTGTTCTCCCCTGATTGCTGTAACTTTTCATGCCTGAATGTTATTATATGTAGTTTTCAAAACAACAGAAAATGCTGAATCCACTTGTATACAATTGAATTGACATGTAGATTTCAAAGAGGAGGCTTTCTATTTTCCCTTCTATCCAGCTGTGGTTAGTTTATTTGAGGCTTGCAAAAAACTTAAAGAACAACAGAAAACAGCTTTTTCAGGTATGCAGAGAGCTGAAGACTACTGGGGAAGGAAGGCAAAGGTCTGCTGCTTGGGACAGGTGGTATCATGGCGATGGATGAGAGAGAGGAAAGCTTTATTTTCTTTGTTAAGAGAATGACCCCAAAGAACACTGATTCAAAGTTACTGAAGTCCAAGATGAGTGAAGGGACTATAAAACAGCACCAAACGTCTTTAACCGGCTTTTACGATTATTTAGAAATACTGAGCAGTAGATGTGCTAGAAGATTAGTGGCGGTTAAACATGGTTCTGACCTGGAGGAGAATCTGAAGATGTGCCCCACAAACTGCAGGGAGGGAATCTGACACTTATTTGGGAAGGATCCTGGAATGTGTTATTAAACAGTTGTTTCTTAGTTCTTAGATAAGGAAGTGCTGTTTGTGGATACTATGACTGGAAGCAAATTATGTCAAGGGAGTCTTATGTCCTTTCAAACAGAGTTACCAACTTGGTAAGGTTTCTCATGATCCCTTTGTGGATAAGCTGGGGGTAATACAGGTGAGGGTAGTAGCTTTCAAGCTTATTTTAACTGTGACCCTCCGTAAGAATTATATCTTACACCATTATTCAGGATATACAATTGAAATAAAAATTTCATGAAACAATACTCACTTACCCTTACAACACATGATGCACTTTGATTTCTTTTTGTTCTATCTCATTGTTATTGAAAACTAGTCATAGGACATTACATTGATTTCCTGATCCACTATGAATCACAACCCATAGGTGATAGTTCAAACAGATGGATTAACAGTCTAACAGATAATAGTCTAGTGGTGCCACAGTTTCCTCGTGGCCTCTCTAGCCATCAGTTTTATCAGGGATGAAGACATAGAGGGCATTCATCAAATCCATAGGTGACACAAGGCTTGGGAAGGGTAGTGAAGATATTGGATAAGAGCAGAATACAAAGATGTGGACTGCATCTAATGA